>NW_005353629.1:4312567-4323286 GCF_000412655.1 Myotis brandtii
TCTGCACCTCGCTCACATCCACCTTCGCTCTGGCTTCCTTTCTTTCCTGCTGAAACATACCCTTTAATAATTCCTTTAACGAGCATCCGTGGGTGGTAAACTCTTTCACTTTTATAAGAGTAAAACAGCCTTCATTTTGCCCTCACTCTTAATTAAATGTTTAGCTGTGTATTAAATTTGCAGCTTACTGTTTCTTTCCCTGAGCACTTTGAAGCTATCATTCCATTGTCTTTTGGCTCATATTACTGCTAATGAAAGTTTTGTTCCCAGCTTAATAGCCGTTATTTTGTAGGTCATCTGTCATTGGGGGCAGCTTTTAGACTTTTTTCCAATCTGGGCCTGGATTTATCCTTCCTCATCCTGCGCAGCGCCGAGTGCACATTGGATCGAAGGCTCCTGTCTGTCTTCAGCTCTGAAAGCTCTCCTGTTACTTCAACTCTCTTTCTTTGGAAGGCCTGTTGGATCCATGTAAGAGCTGCTCAGATTTACGTCCGTTTCCCCGCCCAGTCCAGAGCTTATCCTTTTACTTTTTTAAAAACTTAAAAAAACACATATTTTTATTGATTTCAGAGAGAAGGGAGAGGGAGAGAGAGGTAGAAATATCAATGATGAGAGAGAGTCATTGATTGGCTGCCTCCTGCACAGCCCCCACTGGGGATCAGGCCTGCACCCGGGCATGTGCCCTGACCGCGAATCATGCCGTGACTTCCTGGGTCCTACGTCGATGCTCAGTCGCTGAGCCTCGCTGGCTGGGCTCTGTCTCTCTCTGTTTTTTTTAATCTACAGCGGAGTTAGGCTTGGCTTAGGGCCTTGATACATCTTCCTGGTTTGTTGTGATGTTTTCTCTCTCTCTTTTCAAATGATGTACCAGGTACACAATATTATAATTCAACATCTGCAGACACTACAAAGTGATCACCCCCCAACGTCTAGTTTCTATCCATCACCACACAATTGACCCCCTTCACCCTTTTCACCCCCAGCTCCTTTCTTTTCTGGAACCACCTGTCAGTTCTCTCTGTCTTTATGAGTTTGTTTTTGTTTTATTTTGTTCGTTTTCTTTTTTAGATTCCACATAGGAGTGAAATCATGTGGTATTTGTCTTTCTCCTTCTGACTTATTTTGCTGAGCGTTAGGCCCTCAGTGTAGCTTCTCTTTCATTTCCGATTTTATTTAGGTCAGCCCTCTCTCACTTTATCTTGGTTGGTCGCCCTAAAGGTTTGCCTATTTTGTTTATGTTTTCCACGAACCAGCCCTGAGTGTCCTTGATCTTTCCTATCGTCCTTTTGGTTCCTATTCCTTTTACTTCTCTGACCTTCATTATTTCCTCCTGCTGCCTTTGCGTGTCACTTGTTCTTCTCTACCGTCCCCTTCCCCATCGATAACATGATTAAGAACAGCCCATGCTCCCCGTCTGTCCTGATCTCAGGATGAGTGAGGAGGAGTTCTCTTGGGGCTTTTTAAAGGCAAGGACCATGGTCATCGCCACAAGGAAAGTCTGTCTCTTTGTCTCCCACCCTCAGTGGCTTCTCACTCGCCATCCAGTTCAGATAACAATGGCTCAAGGCCAGCCCGTGGGGAATGTTCCTTCCCGCTGCTGGTGACAGCGCGCTGATTAGCTAGCTGTGCCTACCTGCCTTTCTTCCCTCAAGTTAGATACAGGCACTTGAACTTGAGATTTGTTTGCGATGAATGTAGTCTCAAATTCTAAACAAGTAATGCATGGTAGATGTGTGGGAGTATCAACAAGTAACCAAAATATATGATAGCTCTGTTGGTTCAATAGCCAAATTGCACACTGTTTCCATTCTGGCACCATTTCGGCTATTGTAGGAGCAGCTGCCAGTGGATGCGTGTGTGTGTGTGTGAGCGTGTGTGTATGTGTGAGCGTGTGTGAGTGTGTGTGAGCGTGTGTGTATGTGTGAGCGTGTGTGAGTGTGTGTGAGCGTGTGTGTATGTGTGAGCGTGTGTGAGTGTGTGTGAGCGTGTGTGTATGTGTGAGCGTGTGTGTGAGCGTGTGTGTGTGTGTGTGTGTGTGTGTACACTCGGTGTTCTTACTCAATAAAGACATTGGGAAAAGAAGTGTCTCTCCTATTAATCAATAGATCCCCACTGTTCTGTCTTCATGGAGGGCGGTGCCGGCCAGGCACAGGTCAGTGAAGCGCGGCTGTGCTGACACCCCCCGTCTTGTTGACCAGGGAAGGCGTTGCTCTCAGCGCCACCCCAACCGCCAGCCTTCCGGGTCTGGGTGCTTCAAGCAGAGGGCCCTCTATTTTGAACATTTGGGGTCTAGAAAAATCTAATTTACCCTGAACTCCCTTCTGCATTTTAAAAATTGTGTCTGAATGCTCAATGCAGTCAGAGTGACTGTTTGGTAGACAAAATGTATCCCCAAACTACCAAGGGATTTTCCTAAGTAGCTGGGATTACTCCAAAAATACCTGGCCGATTGGTATCAACCGTCATATTTAAATTCGCATTCCAGCGCTGAGAGCAATTTGTAGCGCATTATGCACCGCGGCTCCTCCCGCGCAGTTCCAGGGCGCTCCTGCCTGTGACAAGCTCCCCGTGCGCTGCTGCGACAGTGGCAACATCAGAAATTGCCTAGAGATACCGCACAGGACCGAGTGACAGGAGGAAATTTCCTAATCATTTCATAAGCGCAGCCCTTCCCTACAGCCCCCTCTCCTCCAGCCGGAGAAAAAATGAGATGAGTTTGGGTTGGGAATGTTAATTGGAAGCTGATACGCTTGGCTTTCTGGCACAGCATTTAAATGTCGCCAGGGCTGTCTTCCTGTCCAAGAAAGCTACAAAAAGTGAACTTATCTTACCCCCCTAACCCCCCCCAAAAAGAAACCTTAGGTTCTAGAGAGCACAAGCCAAATCCATAGAGGAAATCCTGAAATTGCCAACGCTATAGCTATGAATTGACCCTAATAATAGCTTTTATTATTTAGATGTCATAAAAATTCCAATGATGTGCAGAACAGTAACATCTCCAGTTTAGCAGGAGATTGAAATGCTTTTTGGATTGTGCTCTATATGAAAGCCATCAGAGACAATAGAGTCTGGATAGATATCCCGTCTAACATTTGCAAGAGGCATTAACAATATATTACACTTCACTGCCAACCGCAAACCCATAATATTATTCACAAATTATGTATTGAAGGTTGGGGAGCTGGAGACATTTTTGTAATGCTAATATATTAAGATATCCCCTCCAGAGAGGTTCTGTGGACCCTCTGCCTGCATTTTTCATCGTCTCCTTACTGCTGGACCATGTGATGGCTGTGAAATTGTTGCCTGGCTACACCAGTCTGTTTCCTAGAATGTTATCTGCCAGAGTTCAGAGGGGTTATCTTCAGAATTGTGACTCCCCCAAACTAGACTATATCAGTTATATAATTTATCTAAGGAAGTTTCTAAAACCATTAAAAATACCTTCAAAACTGTGAGTTGATTCAATCTGAGGAAAGAGAAAAGGGTTCCTTTGAATAATGAAATGATAAAAAGACCAGAAAAATTAAACTTGAATATCATGCTAATAACATGGGCATGGGGATTACTACTTAAGATATACTTTTATTCTAACTATTTTGATTAACAGATGATATAAAAAAACTTGCAGGATAGAAAAAAATAAATACATTCATAGCAGATGCTTTTATAGAGACCTAAAACTTTTAAGTATCCCAGAGGAAATACAATTAAAGTATGATGAGATTGGAGTCTTTGATATCTCTATTAAGGCCTTAACAAGGAAGAGGCATATGGTGGGGAAATATCAGGAAGGTAGATGTGTCTGGCTAAACGGTGTAAAGTGGAAGCATTAATTAAGACACACGAACAATAATAATGACAATTACAACAGCAACAGTGATGCTGATAATAAAAGCGAAGGTAAAGGGAAAAAGGGAGTGAGGATGGATAAAGGTCATTCTACATGGCCATGATTTTATCCAATCAATAATTAATTACCAAATGTGACTCCATGGACTGGCCTTGCGAGCTGATGGGGTTAACCAAGTGCCTTCCATTAGACTCGATTGCTGGACAGGAAAGGATCAGGTTAGGCCACGGGACTCTGAAGAGCAAGCAAGACCGTGGGGACAGAAGCGCTCTCTTGAAGAACAAAGATGGAGGCTCAGTCTGCTGGACTGGAGACCTATTTTGAAGTCATAGTGAGTAAGGGCGTGTGATACTGATGCAACGACAGAGAAGAGAGCAATGCAACAGAGCAGAACACGCAGAACAGGCCCCCCATGAGCAGCCAGGCTTCTAACGAGGTGCTGCTGCAGGGCGGGGGCAGGGATTCCACATAAACGATGCTGTTGGCTGGGATGCCCATGGAAAAGGAAGTGTCGTGGCCACGGCTGGAAACCGTATCAAGAAGTAATTCCAGATTGACTTCAATCCGAGATTTAAATACGAAACAAGAAAACTTAAAAAATAACACTAAACAGAGCATCACCAGGGCCTTACAATAAGCAAAGATTTCTTCAGCAAGACGCACGTGCTCTAAATAAAAACGGTTTTTGATAAATGGGATCAAACGAAAGGACTGCACTCCTTTTCGTCAAAAGACAGCATTGGGAGATGAAGTGCAGGCCCTGCACAGTGCGAAAGGGCATTTTCCAGAACATACGATTACAGATCTGGTCCCTTTTACCACGGAGGATACGTTACAGGACGCCCAGTGGATGCCTGAGACCACGGGTAGCACCGAACCCGACTTACACCATGCTTTCCTCTACACACAGCTGCCATGAAGTTTAATTCATGAATCAGGCACAGCACGAGATTAACAAGGTTCACTACGCATCAAATAGAACAAGCATAAGCAAAATAGGGTGATCCCCGGGGGTTGGGTTCTTGACTGAAACAGGCCTGGGAGGGACTCCCGTCGGGAGTCGTTCCGTGTCCCGCGCGATCTGGCTGCGTTCATCTTGAGAAGTCACTGTGATTTCTGCAACTTGCGTCTATATTAAACTTCCATGAAAAACTAAAAGCAAAGCGAAACAGAAACCAGTGCCCTCAAATGCAGATCTGGAATCCAAAAGTTTTGGGCTACCCAGGGCCTCAGCGAGAAATGGTGTGAGCAAGAACTTACAGCATGTGCATGTTTGCGCGTGGGCTCATTATAAACACGGCGGACATGTTTGGTACATCATAGTGTTCTCCGTCACGCTTTGTGCTTGTGCGCATGACCACAACGAAATGTGAAGGAATAAGCGGTTCCTTTGCCCCCTTTAAAAGGAAGGGAGCATGAGAGGAATGCGGTCCAATATGTCATGTAACTAGGTCATCGTTGCTTTTCCCTCATATTGTGTCGGATGATGAGCTGAGACGAGGAATAAAAGTATGCGTCTCAGCCATTTCCTTATCACTTGTGCTTGTATTATTTATGCTGCCTTCAGTCTGCAGTTTCTTTGAAAGAGTCTTTGAAAGCCATCTGCCCATTTTCTGAGGCGTAGATTAGTTCGGACGTGATGATATGGACCATAAATTCATTTAGCCAGACACGTGGTGTGACCGTGGGTCATGGCAACACTTCAGAGCGTCTCCCTGGGACACGCCCGTCCTTCCCCCGGTGCCGCCAGATGCCTGACTGGGGCCAATCATGCCTTGAATGCCTCTAAACTCATTTGTTTCTGACTTTAGGGTAAAGGCGGGAATATGGAAATCCTAACATTCTTTCCCTGCTCTCAGTGGGTTTTGTCGAGGTCGCCTAGGAAGCACGCACGTCTTGATGGGTAAGTGAAGTCCACAGTGTTGCTCCTAACTCAAGACCGGAAGGCAGTGCCATTCCTGGGACTGAGAGGAAGGGCCCAGCCTGAATGTGGACTCCGTGGCCTCATCTGCAGACCAGCAGCGATCAGGGACTTCCGGAATGCTTTCCCCACCACAGCTCCACCGGATGGAGAGCAAGGTTTGCGTGGAGCAATCTTTTTCTCTCCAGATTTTCAGAGAAAGAGCAAGGGTCTGGAAGTCCGTGAGGCTTCTGTGGTTTAGTTCTGTCTTTCCTTCATTCTACCCCCATGGCAAATCTTTCCCTCCAGATCAGTCTGCTCAACTACAAAATGAAGGATTTGTCACAGCGAACATGAAGGCTCCTCCTCATTATAAGAAGTATCACAGCCCACACGGTGTCCCCTGACACTCAGCGGCTGGTGTTCTAACCCCTCACCGTCAGAATGCAATTACTTTCGGAGACAGGGCCTTCAGAGAGGCAGGGAGGCAGCGTGAGGTCGGGTGGACTGGCCCTGGTCCAGTGGGACTGCTGTCCCTTCAGGAGAAGAGGTCGTGACGCAGACACATGGAGAGAGACGTGTGAGGACACAGAGAGAAGACACCGTCTTCAGGCCAAGGAGGCGGGCCTCGGAGGAAACCAACTCTGGTGGTGTCAAGTTCCAGACACCTGGCCCCCAGAGCTTCGAGAAAATAAATTCCTCTTGTTGAAGCACCCGATCTGGCGCTTGGTTATGACAGCCCCATCACACCATACAGCCAGCGGCCCCTCCAGCTTCCCTGCGGTCACATTGACATCTAGCCTGGGGTAGGGTTAGGGTGTATCACGTGATTCAACATGTACACATCCATAAACCACAATGTGTGATCATTTACATAGGTTACACCCATCACCTCACGGAGTTACATTCTCTTTGTGTGTGGCGAGGCCTTTTAAAATCTACTCTCTTAGCAACTTTCAAATACACATCACCGCATCGTTGCCTACGGTCACCTACTGTACCTTACATCCCCGGGACATGTTCATCTTATAACGAAGTTTTACCCTTTGACCCCTGCCACAGCTCTCCCCACCCAATAGGTCAATGTGAAGAATGCTCAGTCCCTGTGCTTCTAATTGAACCTGCTTCAAGGCGAACTTCCGGAGCCTAAGTGATCCCTACTAAATAGCCGAGCATAGACGTGACCACACGTATTATTAGTATCTGGAAGTAAACACTTGAACTTGTAATCCTGCTTGACAAGGATTACACTTCCCTGTTCTTCTAAATGTAGACGGAGACTATTAGTTTCAGAATTTTCCTGATGAACATTATACCACGGGACAGGTTAGACAGGTGGTGTTCAAGAGAAGCCAAGCGCCCAGGGGTGTGGCAGGGCCTGGCCCCGGGGGGTATCGTTCCGACGGACTACTCAGGGAGGCCCGGAGCTGTGTGGGCAGAGGACACAGGGCTTCCTCGCGTGCTGCCCAAGGTGCATCTGATGAGACCCCTTTTCACTGGCTCAGCCGCCCAAGATGTTCTCAGGGAAACAGCCACCTCACTCGAATTGATAAAAACCTGATTAGTTTTCATTCCACTTATATCCTAGTAGCTATTTTCAAGGAAAGCATCTGGTGTCCTGATAGGATGGCACTAAATCACATTTATCGCTGCGAGACGGACGGAATGTGAAGCGCAAATCGGTTGTTTGACCAGGAGACGGGCCCAGGTAGCTAATTGGACTCTCTCCCCGCCTTTCTGAGAGCCGGCGGCTGTTTGGGGAAGTTAACAAAAGACATTTGTGAGGGAAGATATTAGGCAGTAATGCTAAAACTTTGCATAATCCATTTAACAAATCACTTCTTTGCAACTACGGTACACTGTCCAATGAAGGGAACACTCAGCCAAATGCGAGAGGAATAGTTTCATCTCTCGCTTCATTTTAAGGGGCAGCAGGCAGGTAGGACTCATGGCAGAGAACAGGGAGGTGATGTAGCTGCCAGGATTCGGGTGGAGCTCTGGGCTCCTTGTTTGGGGCTGAGCTGTTGTTCTGCTGCTGGAAGATGAGGAGAGAGGTGAGCATTTCCACTGCCTCTGGTCTGTTTCCAGGCAGAGCCAGGCGCCGTCCTGCGGGCCTTCTGGTCTGTGTTCTCTGCACCAGGTGCCACGTGGCGATGGGGCAGGTGGAGGAGGAGGAGGAGGGGTCCTCGTGTCTCTCACCCACGTCCTCAAGCGGGGCGGCCGCTCTTGTTGTTTTGAACATTGGGCTTCACTGTAAGATCTCCTTTCATTAAAGGGTTTCAAAACCGTAACAACTTCAGCGACTGTTTAGAGTCGCTCTTGCTAATCTGAGCACCATGTTGTGCTTGGGCGCGGGCAGAGCAGGTAGTAGTCAAGGGTCCCAAATGCCCCGGCTTTCCCACGCCGCACGCTTCCCTGTGGATGGAGCTGCTTCCCTCCCCTGTGTGATGTCCCACCCGCCTGCGAGCCTCTCTCCGTAACACTTAGGCTATTTCCCGAGGGATCGAGGTGTGGATTGTTTTTCTCCATCAAAGAGGAGACAACAGGCTTAATGTGGCAGATTAAACAGCGGGCAATCGGTACCTCCCCTGTGTGTGGGAGGAGAGACCTTCCCCCCTCTCATCCCCATTGCACCCCGCTCTGTGTTTCCAGCGGAGGGAGAATACACTGGCTCTTCCTGGCTCCTGGCCACGCCTGATGCCTGGCGGGGCTCTCACTCCCCCCGCCCACACCTGAGAGTTTACCAGGGGTGGGCAAACTTTTTGACTCGAGGGCCACAATGGGTTCTTAAACGGGACCGGAGGGCCGGAACAAAAGCATGGATGGAGTGTTTGTGTGAACTAATATAAATTCAAAGTAAACATCATTACATAAAAGGGTACAGTCTTTTTTTTTTTTTAGTTTTATTCATTTCAAACGGGCCGGATCCGGCCCGCGGGCCGTAGTTTGCCCACGGCTGGTTTAGACGCACGAAGAGCCTGTCCCTGAGAACCTCAGACCCTAGGAATTCACTCCTTTCATCACTCACTCCACCTCCGTCTCTGAGGTGCCTCCTCAGGACACAATGACTGATCTGGCCGTCTCAGTCCTCACAGGAACTCCAGGCTCCGAGAAGCAGCAGACGTGGGAGCAACACTTGTAATGATAAAAACGGTGGTAACAGCACCCCTCCGGCCGATCTCACCGCCCTCATGGGACCACATGTTTTTGGAATCACAGGTGCCTAAAGCGAAATGGGATCTCTCCCTTGTGCTTGGCGGAGAGCTGTTTGGTTTGAACGACTGTTACGGAGAAGGAGAAGGTGGAGAAAGTTCCCTTGGGGCCGTGACCCTGTGCAGAGTGTCTAAGGGCAGCTGGTCATTTCTCAGGTCGAGATTTTAAGATTTAACGTGGCAAGTGGAGGCAGTAAAACATGTCACAGTGCTTTTCTTGTCCCCCAACATTTCTAAAGTACTGCGGATCTGGGATTGTTTTTCTCTTGAAGCAGCATGTGTTATAGAATTTAGGAATTACATTTGACAGCTAGCGTCAGCGCCTTCATCACAATGGCTTAAAAAAAATGAAGGGTGTTTTTTTTTTTCCCCCCCCAGAAAGGAGGTTTTGCAGTAGTTAGTTCTGAATAAAGTCCAGGTACTCATATGACTCCATGAAGTTACCTGGGACTCCGGCTCTTTCTAATTTATACCTTTGCTATGCTTAGCACTGGCTTCCATCCGCAAAGTTACACAGTGATTGCTAAAGATTCAGTCCTCATGTCCACATTCCAGATAGAAAGGACGGAAGGCAAGGGGCAACAGGGATCTGTTATCCATTTAAAGATTCTCCATGGAAAGCATATTCAACGACATTTGCTGTCATCTTATTGGCCAGAACTCAATCTCAGGGCCACACCTAGCTGCAAGGGAGGCTGGGAATTTTTTTTTTAACCCAAGAATCTTGCTGCTCAGAACAAAATTGGGGTTTTGTGTTTAGGAACAGGGAGGATCAGACATTAGGTTGGTAACTGACAGTATTGGTTACAGATGTCTTGGCCATTTTAGCAATGTCTCTTAACACTCATCTTCCTTCTTTCTCAGCAAAACCTATGGAAACAGGCATGTATGTGCCAACGGGAAATTTTCCAATTACTAGAAATGAAAACCCCTATAATTTTATTCTGATACTAAATCAGACTTTCCTTCTTATTAAAATAACCATTCAACAGGTAAATTATTATAATTTAATGTGAATGTTTCTCCCTCAAGTATAAGCCAATTTAATAATATCTAAATTTTGTCTTTATTCTTTAATTTAGTTAAGGCATATAAATTATTACCTCTCAATTGAACAGGAGTAATTTTATGTACCCTAATTTTTTTCCATATTAAAGAATTCTTTTATACCAATGAAAAGTTAAAAATTATATATATCTTGGTGTTAAATACAACGGCTTTTCAATAATTTCCAAGGTTCATCTGTAGTCTGAAATTATAACTAAAAGTGAAAACACAGGTTTTATATGAAAGTGTTGGTAGATAAGGGATATTAGAACACTTTACCAATAATATTATTGCCTCTCTTTTGTAGGTATAAAATTGAGGCACCAGTTGGTTAGTTAAATGATTCTTCATGTGTCAGTAATAGGGCTGAGATTAAACTCAGAATTCCTGACTCCCGGTCCCATAGTGTACTAAGTGAAGAACTCAGTAAATTAATACACTGACTTTATAGCATGTAGATTGTAAATTAATAAAGTCATTATTAATTAAAATTCAATTGAGATATATGATGGTTGTCTCAGACATTAGAGTTCTTAGATTCTATCAACAAACATAACGAAGGTCTTAGAAAGTAACCACTGTTCAGAATTGATAACTATTCATTCAACAGACTATTAACAATTCATTCCACAGACATTCAACAGAATGAATGTCCTTCCTCCTCTCTTCCTCCCTCCCTCCCTCCCTCCCTCCCTTCTTTCCTTCCT
>NW_005353629.1:4323346-4349393 GCF_000412655.1 Myotis brandtii
CGAGCACACCTAACTGAGGGTCAGGCATCATGCCAGTGTTGGATACACGTAGGTGAATAAGACCTTCTTTGCTCTAGAAGGCACCATTTAGTTGGCAACACTGATGTGTAGACAGATAACAACCGCCCAGTCCTGTAAGTGGTATAATGTAGGTATATTCCGTGTCCCGAGAAAGGGGCATGAGGGAGTAGTGACTCAGGTGACGTAGCACTTGAGAAGAACTTCTCAGGAGAGCTGAGCAACAGAGGTGACGTGCCCGGGAGAGGGAGGGGCAAGGCTCTCTGGTCATGAGGAAGAAGTGCTTCTAGGGACCAGTACACAGCGTGCCTCTCTTCTGCAGAGCTCTGGACTCTGAGAAAGACGAAGCATTCAGGTAGGTTGACATAAAACGATCAGCTCATAAAATCTGGATTCATGAAAAGGCTGAGAGATGCAGCCACAATGGACTTCCGGACACTTCACCACGGAACCGGACTTCCCCTCTTAGCAACAGCAACTGCGAAGCCAGCCTCCTCCATGGCAGCTGCCCCGGGGCCGTTTCAACTTAAACAGAAGTTTTTACATTTATTCTCATTAAATGTCAGCCTGTCCCAGTGATCGCAAGCTTTCTGACTCCAATCAGAAGACTTCCTTGCCTTTATATTTTTGGTTAAATTTGATAGACTTGCTCAATCCAAAAATGTGGAATAGGATAGGGGCCTGCAATTTTCCTTAGGAGTAGCCCTCCAAACGGACACAGTGCCATCAGCGAATGCCTTTTGGCAATCGTTTGTTTAATACGTAGCCCTGACAGGCGAGGGCCCTGCCTCAGCGCTGTTTCCTGTCCTTTTGGTTGGTATCACTCACCACAGAAGAATTTACTGATTTATTTTTTTCAGCATCTCCCGTCCTGCATTCATGCCTCTGGCCAGAGAAGGTGACAAGGGCTGGAGTTACCCTCAAATAGTAAATTAGAAAATGATTTTTAAAATAAAACAACCGTTTACAGATACTAGACAACAGGCACCAGAGGACTGTGATCGCTCAGAGAAGGGAAAAATGACGGAAGTTCTACAGTCTCCCCACTTCTGGTCTAGAAACAACTTCTAGGCCATCGGCGTGGGGAGGGGGACCGCCACTGAGGCTGGTCGCCTTGCTGGCCGAGGAGACGGTGACCAGCGTGGGGGAGGCTGAGCTGGCCGGGCCTCGCAGGGCAGAGTTTTAGGGGAAAGGGCCTCGCAGGGCAAGAGCTCGGAGATCTGCAAGAGAGCTCCCTGGGCCTTCACCGCAGACCCAGCTGTGTGGGTGCTGCGTGTACCCCCCAAGGCTGAGCAAAGAGCCGCCGAGGACTTGTAACCACAGGGGTAGCCAGAGGTCACACAGAAGGAGCCCCGTGAGCTCCTGGAGTCAAGGCAACTCAGACCCACCCAAGGAAAGACGGGAAACAGACGGGAGGGACCCAGCTGATTTACAAGTCACATAACTCCCCAGACGAAGCCCCAGACTCGTTAAAGGGAGAAGAAACAATATACAGCCCTCGGCCTGTGAAAATGAACAATGTCCAGCGATAAAAAGCTAATAGATGTCCCCGAAGCAAGAAAGTGCGGCTCCAGACACAATAGGAACCGACCAGCCACGGCAGAGATGATAGAATTAGCCAACAGGAATGTGAAAGCAGTTATTATAAAATTACGTCGAATTGTTTCTAGGAGAACCCGAACCTAATGAGGAGAGAAGTGGAAAATACAATAAAGATGCAAATGGAGCTTCTATAGGCAAAGACGGCAACGTGAGGAATGAACGTCTGACCAGAGGGGACTCCCAGCAGAATGGGTGCCGTGGAAGAAGTCAGCGAACTTGAGAACACAGCACGGGTCTGTGAAGAATGGAGCAAAGAGAAAACCACTTAAACACGAACAGAGCCGCAGTGACCGTGGAGACAGTATCAGGTGGCTTCGTATTTGTGCAGTTGGGTCCCCAGAAAGACTGGGGGGCTAGTTTGCTCCCCAAAATGGACAGAATATTATCAGTTCACAGATCAAGCATTTTGATAAACACAAGCAAGACAAACACACGCAAAACACAGCAAAACACATCTTCATCTGATTGCTGAAAACCGATAAAAGAGAAATCTTAGAGGCCAGAGGAAAAAGCACATATTACACACAAAGGGACACAAATTAAAAGTCATGACAGACTTTTCATCAGAAATACGCAACCCAGAGCAACAGAATATTATCTTTAAAGCCCTGACATAGAAAGCAAAGCCCGAGATCTGTCAACATCGGTTTTACTTTTCATTTCCTTAAAAATGAAAGTATAATGAAAACTTTTTCAGGTAAACAAACACTGAGGAAACTTCATTACTAGCCAACCTGCACTTTCAAAAAATGGTAAAAAAATTATTTTTTAGGCAGAAATACCAGTTAGAAAAAAAAAAGAATGAAGAGCCCAGAAATGGCAAACATGTTGGTAAACATAAAAGATGTTCTTCCCTCTTTATAAATATCCCTTTAAGAGATCATTGTTGAAACCAAGGGTGATGATAACGTTTTGTAAGGTGGATAAATGATGTAAGTGAAAGGAATGGCGACGGAAGGAGAGCAATGGAAGGAGACTTGCAGGCCTCGGCTAATGAGGAGGGGTGAGGCCACTACTGGGAGGGGGGCTGGATAGATGACCGGTGCGGGGTGGGAAGCCTGGAGCGGTCGCTCACACTGTTTATAAATGAGGAGCGGCTACTGGCCTCGATGGAGACCCCACTTCCCTCAGTGGAAACGGCACCTCCCTCAGTGCGGACAGCCCAGCCCTTTCCGTCCACAGATCTCAGCCACGGCCACGGGTCCGCGATGCCTTTCGTGCTCGTGCCATGGAACCGTTTCTCCCCGGACGACCTCCTGGGGAGGAGGGGATGTTTCCGCGGGTCCTGGGTCCCCGCAGCACACTTGGCTTTAGGGTTGGCACCCAGCGCTCACAGTCGCCCTCCCATCAGCACCCCATCCAGACTGTCTTCCCCGCGAGGCACAGCGATCCCAGAAGCCATTCCTAGTCATGGAAACGTGCTCTCCAGGGCGCGGTTCTGAACTCCACGTCTGTAGGAAGGAAGCGTCATCTTGCTCGACGCTCAGGTTTTTGTTACTGTTCTGGAGCCGTTTGCTCAGGCCTCCAGCTCCCGCGCGGGGGTGGCCTTTGGCGGGCCTTCCTGCCGGAAGCACCTCTTCTCTCTCTGAACTCTCGGTGTGCTTTGTCTCAGGGCTCTGCACACACACACCTCCCCTCCCCATTTCCCTTTCGATTCCTGAGGGCAGTGTCTATAGCTAATAACAATAATAACGATAGCAGTAGCTCTAATTAGTCAACGTTTAGTATGTGCAAGGCATTCTCTTAAGACCTGTCCACATATTTAGTTAGTTAATCATGACCCAACTCTGAGATGTGGGGACTGTCATCCCCATTTCACAGGTCAGAAAACTGAGGCCTCGTTCCTTGTCTGTGCTCCTGGAGCCATCAAGGGGGTGGTGGTAAGGCTTGAACCAGCTCTTTCTGTCCCTGTTTTCCCACTTCCCAGTATGGCTGCAGCCCTGGCTCATTCATCTCTGTATTCCTCCTGGCGCTTAGAACGTAGTAGGCACTTCGTTAATGTTGGTTAACAAATATATTCAGTCATGTGTGGGATGAATTTTAACAGGTGACTCTGGCAGATGCGGTTCTGGGCCACAGGGATGCATCTTTAAAAAACATTTTTTAAAAATATACTTTATTGATTTTTAACAGAGAGGAAGGGAGAGAGATAGAGAGTTAGAAACATTGATGAGAGAGAAACATCCATCAGCTGCCTCCCTCACACCTCCCACTGGGGATGTGCCCGCAACCAAGGTACATGCCCTTGACCAGAAGCGAACCTGGGACCTTTCGGTCTGTAGGCCAACGCTCTATCCACTGAGCCAAACCGGTTAGGACCATTTTTTTTTTTTTTAAGAATAAAAAGTCCTACTTAAGCCCTGGAAGGCCGCCCGGTGGTTGGAGCCGTGCTGTCCACCAAACGGTTGGGGGTTGGATTCCCTGTCAGGGCACACACTTGGGTTGCGGGTTGATCCCTGGTCTGGGTGCATATGGGAGGCAACTAGTCAATGTTTCTCTGTCACCTTGATGACTCTCTCTCTCTCTCCATTCTTCACTCTCTGAAATCAATTAAAAAGCATGTCCTCTAGTGAGGATTTCTAAAAAGTTATATTCAAGCCAGGGATGGAGGAGACATTTCCCAGTCCCCTCCAATCACGGGCGCCTCTGCCTAGACCCGACTCGGAGCCCGCGGATGAGGTGGCGACACACCATCTGCCTGCGAGGAGCCCTGGAAGTTCCAGCTTCCTTTCTGAGCCCCAGGCAGCACGCTCAGCATAGTGCACAGATCTGTGCTTTTGAGTTCAAATGTTTTTTAAAGTGTAAATTTGGAAGAGGAAAAAAAAAAAAAAACCCTGGGCATGAGGTCATAAAATGGCTCCTAATGTGATATAAATGCGATGCGATATAAATGCAGTGCAATGTATCATCATTAGCCCCTGTCAGGGAGGAAAGCAATGAGTCATCCTAAAACGTCTTTGATTCCACCGGGCATGTTTATTTATTCTGCTTTAAGAACTCGGCTTTGGTATTTAAATGGACACAGTTTATGGATCTATTATTAATGACGCCATTAAACTCTTCAGCCTGACCAGAGTCCACCTTCTGTCTTGATTTGGTTCCTCTTACTTACACTTTAGAGATGTTGTGGCCTGTCTTTTTTAAGCCGGCATGGACACGCATTTAGCCACTTGCACTGTTTCAGAGTTTTCATCTGTTATGAAGAGCAAACTTTTAGCTCTTTGCTTCTTCTACACAGATCGTGCTGTTTGGGAATATATTTAATCAGTTTCTCACCATTTTCAACATTCAACCTTGAATTAAAAACCAACATCACTGCAATAATCAACATTCCTTGTTCCAAAGGATCTTTCAGAGTTTTAGAATCGGAACTGAAGTTTTCCACGAATATGAATTGCGGGTAATCTTAACAAGACTTCTTTCTCTAATTGGGAAATTTAATTTGATTAAAATGCCAATTCTACACATATATTTATTTCCATTTGAACCTGTAAATGGTCTAAAAATGACCCCAGAATGTTAAATGAGGTCATAATGAGTTTCCTCTGGTAGAGTAAGGCTACACGAATTAGTATTGTAACATTGCAATTCACAGCCATCTCAACTGGGTTAAGCTTTGCCCAAATCTTTCTTTTTGCTTTTGAAAAAGGCAAAAATAACTGAGGAAAAGTAGTGCCAGGGACAAAAGCACCCTGGGAACTAGAGAGATTACATTGTTCCAATTTCTTTTTCTTTAATTAAGGCAAAGTGCTTTCCCCAGGGGGAAAAAATATACAAAAAAGAATTTCTTTGCATATTTTTTGACCCCCCAAGTGGAAAAAAGGTCGGTAGGTCCCACTCACCATCTACTCCTCACAAGTCCTTCGCATTTTCCACAGCTACGCGCGCACGGACACATGTCTCTGCAGACCTCAGACGTACGGCAGAGTGGTTCCTCGCATGTGTGGGGTCCACTGTGTTGGGTAACATGTTTATCCCTCTATGACTGTCATCCTGGCTATGGCTAGAAATACATCACAGCCCTGCACGTATGACATTCAACTTATCACAGGCCTTTCATGTTTAATAACATGTACTTGGGGAGGATGCCGAGCATAAAAGAAATGCCAAATAGATTGGTTGTTTCTTATTAAGTATGTGGTCAGATTTTACCGTAAGAAGAAGTAAACATTTTCTGAAAAGCACGAAGGATTCCGGTCTCCTGTTTAAGCCCAGGCTCCCCAGGTAACTGACCTTGGACAGGGCACGTGTTTTCTATGAGCCCCTGTTTTTTCGTTTGTAAAATGAGGAGGTTCCGCTTCGTTATTTGTTGGTTACCCCATCCTAGATGAGGGGAGTCATCTTTTTTAAAAGCTACTAGAGCACAACATAGACCCATAGAGTATTTAGGCTTTGTAAGTTCTACCTATTGGCCTTTTGGAATTATGGTAATGGAGAATCAAAACTGTTTCAATGATTCCTCTTAAGGATGTAGTCCTAATATAGGGCTCTGACATACTTTTATTATTGATCCAGTGCTTTTACCATGCGATTTTGCTAACATAAGGGATATTAAAAGAGTGATTAGGGAGATACAGAGCGGCCACAAAGTCCCCCTGTTTAGGATTGTGTCCTGGGCTAATAATTAATAATTAAAGCTCCCAGAGACTGGCTTAATATAGTGCAATCGCCCACTCCCAATGATACTGTTGCCTACGTTTGCCAACTCTGGATGCCAGAATTCTGATATTAATTACCAGGTTGAGTGGGTCTAGTTTACTTATCTATATTTCTGCAGCCAATTTATTGTGTAGAATAATGGAGAAATGCTAAGGATGAGGAAGTAACAATAATATTTTACACAGCATATCGTAAAACACTTTTCCCAGATAAAATGGCATTGAAGCCTCATGCCTGTTTGGTGCCATTTCTGTTTACACTGTCGGTGGAGCATCTTCTGGGCGAGAACAGCTTCTCAGGTCAGAGCACTGTGCTGCCCTTTCCCTGCTCACGTTGTGTCTCCCAAGGATTTCATCCCCATTTTGTGAAGAAAATGTTAACACAACCAACTCTAAGTTCTGGCGGCCACGGCGAAATGAGTAATAGCGGCACTAGCCCTGCCTGTGCATCCATTTCACAATGCAGAGAACGCCGCCAGCTGCCTACGGACTTTTTTTGTACAACACGTGCTAGCTTATTCTATCTTTATGATCTCTATGTTGAAAAATGACACCGATGAAGAAATCCGTGGACGGCCCAAATTATTTTAATAGAAATAGGAACCACTTCTATGAAGAAGTAGCTACAAGAACAACGACCAGACAGTAATGTTTCCATTCATTAAAAGCACACAGTGAGCTCTGACTGTACGTGAAGGTGCCACGATGGGTGAGGCCTTGCCCCCAGCCTCGGCCTCCCTGGTACCTCGCTTTCCAAGATCCTCCCACGGGAGCTCTGACTGTACGTGAAGGCGCCACGATGGGCGGGGCCTCCCTGGTACCTCGCTTTCCAAGATCCTCCCACGGGGTGAAAGCGGACTGTGGATTCCTCCTCTCAGGCCTGTGACAGGCCCGGAAGACCCGGTTCTCCCTGCGCTCCTGAACATGTAGAAGGAATATGCATCTTCTGCTAACTTTCCCACAATGGAGACGGTAGCAAATGCCCATGCAATCACCGGCTTCTGGCTTCAAGAGCTAGGAGAGAGGTCTTCGAAGGGACTAGTTCCTAACGCAGCCCCACAACATTCCTGCTCAGGACATTGAGAGGAGTTACTCCTGCAAGGAGCCACGTATGTGGCTGGACAACACTACTTACTGAACAGCCCGAACGCTATCTCCCTTTCATTTCATGGCCGGTAGTAGTTCTTCCCGTGAAGTAGCACCGATGGGGTCAGGCTTACGTCCGTGCGATTGCTTTTCAGATCCTGGACCGTTGCTACTGGTGCTCCCTTCCCAGCACGGAAGTCTCGGACCTTCTTCAGGGCTCCCCGGAGGCGGTTTTTAGTTCTTTATCCGAATCAGTCCTCTGGATGCGCTGCACCTTGCGCATGTCCCTCTCGAGTGTTCACTTTGACCAGCGAAGAAAACAATGAGGCCGTAACATCCCAGAATGTGGCCATGCTTTTTCTCTGAAGACAACCTAAAATCGAATTAGTTCTTCCAGTTGCTGTAACATATTGTTGGTTCATAATGAGCTTATTGTCTAACGCAACCTCTAAATCTTTTTCACATGAAACATTTGTCTATAAATGTGGTCTAGCCCCATCTTTAATTTAGGAGATTAATTGTTTTAAATTAAGTCCAGGACTTTCAATATATTATTTAATCTTGCCCGTTAAAGCATTGCTTTAGTCGTGTGTGTGTGTGTGTGTGTGTGTGTACATGTATGTGTACTTGTTTGCTGTATGTTGCCTGAGAGGAATTTCTTTGGAGAACAACTTCTTCCCTGCTCTTAGCCTTGGGCTCTGAGTGGATGTGTCCCCCAAGCTTGGACAGTCAGTGATGGGCACATGTTCCAAGCCAGGGCAATAGCTCAAACCTAGGACTTTGACTAGGACTCTTCAGCATTGCAGTAGCCAGGATGGATTTAATAGGAGTAAAGACAGAAGGGTATGAAATAATTTAAATAGCATCAACATTGGATTGAGCTTGTCAGCATTTTACAGCTATTCACTCACTCCCATTTATTCAGCACCTACTATGTGCTTCCTCATACCAACACAGATTTGAGTTAATTTAAAATTAGTAAAAATACAACTTGATATCGTAATGCTCTAGCAGAGTTAAATAAGCATTCCCTAACCTCCATTTATTTTTTAGCCCGAAATGAAGCAAACACAGAGGAAAGCATAGTCAAACGTAGAGTTTCTGAAGCTTAATTGCATTATTGGAACAACTCATCCAACTGTGCTTGAAATAATTTACCTCCCGGACAATCTATTTTCTGAGGTTACTTTAACTGGGCTTCTGTCCCTTGCAATCAAGAGTCCTGACAAGTAGATGGGCTTTAGTTAACTCTCCCAGCATTGTGTGTTCCTTAAGTTAATTATGTGCTATGTTTTAGCCTGTTGAGCAGGATGGGATTTTCCCCATGCCATCAATTCATACTTTTTGGTTGTTCAAATAACTATGAACTAACTTACCTTTTGTCTCTTTCCATAGATATTTTATCCTTTTGTGTACAAGGAAAGATCAGGGCTTTTTCAAGCCCTTTGCTAAAATCTAGTGACTATTCCTTGGACATACTCACAATCTAGTTTCTGAGCGACTCGATTAAGTCAGAGCGCGTCAATATGTCCTTGGCGTTCCCCCCCTGGTTCTAAACCACCATATTCCTTCCTCCAAGTTTACAAACCATGAATTTACGAATTCCGACGAGATTTCCCCAAGATTCACTTACTAGACAGTAAGTCCGTGTTTTAAGCCTTCTTTTGGTAAATTAGTACAATATTTCCCCATCCCCAACCTGGTGGCTTTTCTCCCATTAAAAAGAAATCCTCAACGAGGGTGAGGGGTAGCGGCCGAGCATTCTTAGAGAGCACCGGGGAATTCTCAGCACCTGGCGCGTGAACTTTTATAACTTTTAACTGAGCATTTACAGTCCTTCTTATTATGACTCTTCTGCCATTTGTCGAGTGGGCACATGTTCTTTGATGGAGAAGAAAAGCAGTGAACGCCACAGCTCTGTCCTGCAGAAGTGTCACCCTTACGCCCTCTTCCCTGAGCGGTCACCTCTCTGCTCCTTCCAGCTTTACAAACCAAGCTCTGAACATCTCTTTGCTTTTTTCACCAGCCCAGCCTGAGCTGTGGGCTCCCTTATTGCTATGGTTCACTGTAGTACTTTGCCTTGGTCATGGGCTTTGCCACTATTTCTTTTGATAATACTCTTAAAAAAACAGTTTCATTTGGGAATTCCCTGTATTGGCATGTTGACTTTTTTTTCTTTTTTTAGATATCTACACACATTTTTTTTTATTTGTCATTGGTATCATTTGTGATGGTATCATCAGATTCATTTTAAAATAAGACGCTTTCACTTCTGAGCGTTGCAGTAGCCAGGATGGATTTAATAAGAGTGAAAAACCAAAGGGTGTGAAATAATTTAAATAACATTGACATTGGACTGCACTTGTCAGCATTTTTTCAGCCACTCACTCACTCCCATTTATTAAGCACCTACTATGTGCTTCCTCATACCAACACAGATTTGAGTTAATTCAAATTTAGGCACAACACAAGTTGATATCTTAACACCCTAATGAAGTTAAATAAGCATGCTCTACCTCCCATTTATTTTTTCACAGTTTTCATTCATTTTACAAACCTTCCCTAGATCTATTAAGCTTGACTGTGTTTGAATTGATTCCGTGCACCATTAGGCTATTTCTGCTACACATGTGGAGTCAGGTTATTGAATGGCTTTCTAAACTTGAATGATGAGGCTGTGCCCAAATCTAGCATCCGCTCGCCAAATGCGTTCAGTGGCTGGCACTCAAGTCATGATGTAACCGGGATTGTATCTCGGGAGGAAACTTAAAACCATCCCGTTCAGTCCCCTCTTCCTGAGGCCAAGCACACGGAAGGTCTGAGAAGTTGAGTAATCTGTCCAGGAACCGAAAAGGGTGTGAGCCAATGGCTCTGGACGTTAGGACTTCCCCCTGCGTAGAAGGAGGCTCACTCCTCCCTCCATTTCTTCTCAGTGTCTACGTGTTGATGACTGAGCGCGTCCTTTTGGCGTTGTTCTGGCCAGTGTCGCCAGCCCCTGTTTTGCGGTGGGCACTGGGTTTTAGCAAACGCATGGCTGGGATGACCAGGGGCTAAAATCTAGAAGGCTGGAGAGTGACTTTCTCATCTAATTTGCTTTGCCAACTGTCTCTTCATAAACGCGAAGAAGGAGATGGCTTTTTGGATATTGATGTGTGGACAATGGTGAGGATATTGATTTTACTAAGATGACACCACTTTGTTGCCAGGAACTTGAGGAATGTTTGGGGCCCCCGTGCAGGAGACCAGCAGAGGAATGCTAAAGCTGCTGGTGCCTTTTGGAGGGGAGCAGTGTGGCCGTGGCTGCCCACGAGAATGAGCCTTTAGAACGTGTCCCCTCCACCTCCTCCACCTCCACCCCCACTGCTCCGCCCCCGTGACCAGGGCAATGCCGCCATCGGCATTCTAACCAGAGCCTGGGAGGAGAAGAAACAGCGTTTGTCACATTTCAACATCAATCCAAGAGACTGTTGTGCTGAGATGCCCTTGGCCCTGAGGAGAGAGAAAGGCTTGGGGTTCTGTGCAGGTTTAGCCGACATCGACCTCACGGGAGTGAGGAGAGCCATCCAGGGAGCAGGTTAGAACCTCAGTTGAAAACTGTGCTGAAGAGAGAGAGCCCTGCCCCCCGCCCCCTCCGCCTTATCCTGTTGGTGGGAGACACGCATGGGCCTGACTCTGAGGCGCATTTTCTTGACTCCAATGAAGCTGACATTTATACGACCAAGAGATATGGACTCCACAGCCCATCACCTAGTCCAGCCTGGCCTTTGTCAGCAGCGACTGCCCCAGAGGAGGAACTGGGGAGGAGAGAGAGGAAGAGGAGGAGGAGGGAAGAGGAGGGGGAGGAGTGGAAGGAGGAAGAGGAGGAGGAGAGGGAGGAGGAGGAGTGGGAGGAAGAGGAGGAGGAGGAGGGAAGAGGAGGGGGAGGAGGAGGAGGAGTGGGAGGAGTGGAAGGAGGAAGAGGAGGAGGAGGGAAGATGAGGGAGGAGGAAGGGGAGGAGTGGAAGGAGGAAGAGGAGGAGGGGGAGGAGGGGGAGGAAGAGGAGGAGGGGAGGAAGGCCCCCACAGCGTGTCAGACTCCACAGAGTGAGGTTCAGAGACTCTCTCCTGTTTCCGTCCGCACACCCGGCCCTCGGAACCTTGCACAGCCCTTTCTCGCTCCGGTAGCCGCTGGAGCGTGTAATGAGTGGATTCCAGCGAACTGGAGCCTCCTGCTGTAGGTGATGCTTCAGCAAGTTGCCATCAGCTGGAGCTGCGTCAGGGATATTTCTGCCTCAAACCTGACAGACGGCTGAGGTGGTCGGATTGTCTGTCATCACCCAGGTGTGGGTCGGTGCTCCTGTTCCGATGAGGACATGACGTGGGAGGCCGGCTGAGGCCTGAGCGCGGCCTCGTGGGAGCGGCCGTCCTCCATGGAGCACCTGCTGCTGGGTGCCGAGGGGAAGCAGGCGGGAGGGAAGCCAGACCTCCTGTTCTCATCCGCCCTGTGCTGCGGGCCGTGCATTCCAACAAAGTGCTCTTGCAGGTAGAGAGGCCGACAGTAATGTTTCCAGCCACAGAGGAGAAAGGAGTTTGTCCCCTCGGCCTGAGGCCTCATCTTCCTCCACGCTGTTTCTGCGCCGACTGCCTCAGGCCATCCGGCTGAGCTAACAAAGCAGAGGCTGGGGGCTGTGAGCCACAGACGTTCATTCTCACAGCTCAGGGGGCGGGAAGTCCCAGGTCAGGGTGAGGCCTCTTCCTGGTCATAGGTAGCCACCTGCTCGCCTTGCCTTCACAGGTGTGGGGGCCAGGAGTTCTCGGAGCCTCTGTCCTAAGGGCACTAATCCCACTTATGAGGGCTCCACCCTCCTGGCCGCACGCCCTCCCAGAGGCCTTACCTGCAAATCCCATCACCGTGAGGGCTAGAATGGCAACATATGCCTTTTGGGGGAACACAGACATTCAGACCACAGCACTGACCATTGCATCACTCATTTCTGTTGACACAATTCACCTAATGTCCTTCCTATTCATTAAGAACCCACCAGACTCAAAGGAAGTTATCACCTTGACAAGGGCATTATGCTACGTCTAATCTGTTCACTGGCTCTAAAGAAGGGTTTTGGTGAAGACATTGAAAGGACCCTTAAACTATGGTTAGATGCTCTGCATCCAAAGGTTGGGGACAGTTCAAGCCTCAAGGCCGGCCCTTTGCAGCTTGGGGTAGAGAGAGCAAGCCACAGGGGGTCAAAAAGGGGCTATGAAGAGAGAAGGCTGCAGAGAGGGGACAAGAGAAATCAAAGCCTGAAAAACAGAGCAGGCAAGCGGTCTAGAGGGAAGCGTGAATCAAAGAAAAACAATGAAAAAAGACCAGGAGAGAAGAAAAGAGGAAATAAAGAAGTGAAAGGAAAATAACAAGTGAAAACAACAGAAGGGAAAGTGAAGGGAAGACCTGGTGTTAGGCTGATTAGGCGTCAGGGCCCCTGGCTGTGACTTGGTTTTCCCAGCACTGGGCACTGGGCGGCAGAGGTCTGAGCCTGGAGGGATGGATTCCCGCAGCCTGGTCCTGGCGGCTGGAGGCTGGGGCTCGCTCCTGGAGACGTTGGTGTGTGTCCTGAATCTGAACGGTCCCATCTTTGGGTGTTTGGAGAAGCCCTCTTTTATTTTTTAAGTAGATTTTTAAAAATATATTTTATTGATTTTTTACAGAGAGGAAAGGAGAGGGATAGAGAGTCAGAAACATCGATGAGAGAGAAACATCAATCAGCTGCCTCCTGCACACCCCCCACCGGGGATGTGCCCGCAACCAAGGTACATGCCCTTGACTGGAATCGAACCCGGGACCTTTCAGTTCGCAGGCCAACGCTCTATCCACTGAGCCAAACCAGTCAGGGCTTAAGTAATTTTAATTGATTTCAGAGAGGAAGGGAGATGGAGATAGAAACATCAATGATGAGAGAGAATCATTGCTCAGCTGCCTCCTGCACGCCCCCTACTGGTGACCAAGCCTGCAACCCAGGCATGTGCCCTGACTGGGAATTTAACTGTAATTTCCTAGTTCATAGGTCAACACTCAACCACAGAGCCACACCGGTTGGGTGAGAAGCCCTCTTTTAGACACGATTCTCACCGGGCGCCTGGGACAGCAGGACAGAAGGTGGCCCATGAGGTCCGATGGTTGGCGACCACTGGCTTAAGGAAACCTTTGGAGCAGTGGTAGCCAACTGGTGGTCCGCCGCCCCCCTCCCTCTCCTCCCTAGTTCCACCTCTGGGTCAGTTGCTGCTGACAAAGGCCAGGCTGGACTAGGTGCTGGGCTGCGGAGTCCATATCTCTTGGTCGTATAAATGTCAGCTTCATTGGAGTCAAGAAAATGCGCCTCAGAGTCAGGCCCATGCGTGTCTCCCACCGATGGGGGGCGGGGGGGGCTGGGGCAGGGCTCTCTCTCTTCAGCACAGTTTTCAACCAAGGTTCTAACCTGCTCCCTGGATGGCTCTCCTCACTCCCGTGAGGTCGATGTCGGCTAAACCTGCACAGAACCCCAAGCCTTTCTCTCTCCTCAGGGCCAAGGGCATCTCAGCACAACAGTCTCTTGGATTGATGTTGAAATGTGACAAACGCTGTTTCTTCTCCTCCCAGGCTCTGGTTAGAATGCCGATGGCGGCATTGCCCTGGTCACGGGGGCGGAGCAGTGGGGGTGGAGGTGCCCTCATGTTGGAGCCACCTGAGGTGCTGGGACTCGGGGTCATGCAGTCCCTCCTCACGTGGTCCCCCCCAGGTCCCTGAGGAAGCCCTCTGCGGGGTCCCCTGGCCTGGGGGCAGCTCTGGTCCTCGGGGAGCGCTCCTGACTCCGAGCCCTGGCCTGGCCTCCTGGGGTCTCCATTCACGCTGGTCCTTTCGTGGCAGGTAACTTCCTCTTCCCAACCAAAGCACAGAGCAGCAAAGTGCTCCTGTTGCTGCCACAACTGATCTTCCTTTTTGTTTATCAATGTGGAGGCCTTTGAAGACCCGGGGACGCGGCCTGATTAGGGTTGGCGTTAAAGGCTTAGGTTTCTAACTCGCCTTGGAAATCTCATCGAGTGAAATCGAATCTGCGGAGTTAAGTGACAGCAGACAGGGCTTCGATCAGGCGCAGGGAGCTAGGACGGGATTTCAGCTTTCATTGCAAGGTGGCTGCCAGCTGACACCGCTCCGAGGGCGAGCTCAGGCCCCCCTGGTGCGTTTACATCAGGGTGCCCAGGCCAGACGTTGCTGTTGAAAGAAATGCTTTTCCTTTTGCTCAGTAGAGAATAAGCAGATGTCCCGCTAGGACGGCCGCCCCTTTCCCAGCCCCCCACAGGCAGGTGCGGCAGGACAGGACGGGCGCCCCCCCCCCCTCCCCCAAAAAAAACTCAGGTAGACGCGCTGAGGAAAGGGTAGGTTTCTGAGAACAATGGCAGCTGCTGGCAGCACAGCTGTGCTGGAGGCGGCCGGGCAACCATCAGACTCAGAAGGAAGAGGAGAGAGGGCAGGAGAAGAAGCCCAGGTTTCATCCTCATAACGACTTGTCTGCTCCTAATTTATGGAGTTTCTAGTAAATTCAATTACTTTAATAGAACGTGGGGCAGACACCATCATAGACGCATATGTATGTGTGGGAACACAGTGCGTGTGCGTGGGCATGTCGGTGTTTGCCGTCACGGTGGAGGTGGCGATGCTGTGTTACTTAGGGGATTGTCTTATTAGCCGAGAGCCAATGTTCTCATAGAACAGACTCCGTGGTTTTGTTTGTAGAGTTGATCTCTCCTAGGGAAACTCTGGGTGTGGAGCCACCGTATCCAGTCCCACGTTTTAAACCTCATGGTCTCTGTGTTCAGAGGCCCAGGGGGTTGTGATGGAGCCACGTCATCCCTCGGACCTCAGCCCAGGACAGCGGAGGCGCCTTCATGGGGACCTGGCGATGTGTCAGTTGTCCTGTCTCCCTGACCTTCCCGTCAGGAGGGGCTCCTGCTGCCATTGAAGCAACAATGCTGAGGACAAACACTATCTCCACGGCACTTAGAGGACCCGCAGGCGGCGCACGTGGCCCTCGGTGTAAGTGCACCCCCAATGGCCTATGGGCGGGTGCATGGAGGTGCCGGTAGGTTTCTAAATGGAACGTGCTGCCCCGGAAGGCGGCTGATGCGCATTGAGACCTGAGCACAGTCCCCACGCCTCCCACTCGGCGGCCGCACCCTCCTGATCGCACCTGCTTCTCCTTCGGGATGACATCAGGCTGCAGCTGGTTAGCGGGGCAGTCAGAGTAAATGGGTATTTCTTGGCACAAACCTGCCTGGTTAGTCTCCTAGGTTTGAAGGCACCTGAGAGGGATGCGTCCGGCACTTTTAAAGATTAGTCTTGAGATGATTCTGGCCTTTTCCTCTGAGCGCCCCATGCACGTAAGATATCCACGCTTCCCCAGCTCTGTTGTTCTAGGTTTCGGTGTTGGCATTGCCGCGTGTGAGGAATGACTGACGCGTAGATTTCTGATAGGTGCCCACTCCCTGTCCTAGGGGCTCCTTCCCTCACCTCCCACTGCGAGGTCCCTTCCCTCCCGCCTTCTCTCCTCCTTCCTCCTGCCCACTTCCCACCAATATTCCTGAGTGCCCGATGGGTACCAGCCGCTGTGCGAGGAGACGGCACCCCGTGGAGAGCAAACGAATGCAGCCCCGCCCTGGTAGAGCCTCCAGGAGGTAAGACACCAGCTTGGCTTGCTGGCCTTTCTCTCTCTCTGTCTGAGGCCCACTTCATCTTCAAGTGGGGGCTCAGCCATGAAAAGCTCACTTAACACTGGACTCCGCCGGGTTCTCTCCTAGGTCTGATGGCCAGTGTGGGAATGAGTTGATGTGTTCCTCTCTCAGGAGCCACATTTGTATTTTCATCCAGACCAGTCCTGCTTCCCAAGCATGGTCACACCGAGGGCAGGATGTCCGAGGTGGAGTATCGAAAGCCTCGTCCTTCAACAAGATTCCTTTCAAATCCCAGGGAAAAGCTTGATTATCCTTGAAATATATTCCCTCTTTGACTCATTGTGTTTTGTTTTTTTAAGATTCCACTTTATCTCCATAATTGTTTCATTGGCCATCTCTCTTTGTTTCATTTGTTTACGTGGTTGCCATAGACTGTATCATACACCTCTTGAGTTCATCAGTCTACCTCCATGTAATCCTGATAGAATGGGAAAACGAGAGAGAAGGTACCACTGGCAACACCGCTCGCCTGCTCCTCCTGATTTAGATGGAGCTGTGTGTAGAGCAGGGGCGGCCTTCTGGTGACCACGGGGTGAGAGGTTGGCAGGAAGGTGACTGGAAAGTTGAGTTCTTGGTACAGGAGCGATGTCCGTGTGGCAAACTCCAGCTCCTCGTGCAGAAGAGGGCCCGGTGCCGACGGGAGGCCTCACGCGCAGGGATGGCAGCAGTGGCGGTTACTCTCCTGATAAACCAGTGCAGCTCCGGTCAGGCTATGTCTCCTGGGAACCAGCCCAGGCCTACTTCCCTCTCCTTCTACCATTCTGTAAGTTACTTAATATCCTCGTACTAACGGTATCTTTTCCTTAATCAGTAAGCGCCGACTCCCTTCACTTCCAGTTCAGAGCCTTGCCTGGTGTGAAGCATATAGAACAGCGGTTCTCAACCTGTGGGTCGCGACCCCTTTGGTGGTCGAACGACCCTTTCACAGGGGTCGCCTAAGACCATCGGAAAACACATATATAATTACATATTGTTTTTGTGATTAATCACTATGCTTTAATTATGTTCAATTTGTAACAATGAAAATACATCCTGCATATCAGATATTTACATGACGATTCATAACAGTAGCAAAATTACAGTGATGAAGTAGCAACGAAAATAATTTTATGGTTGGGGGTCACCACAACATGAGGAACTGTATTAAAGGGTCGCGGCATCAGGAAGGTTGAGAACCGCTGATATAGAACCTCCTGTACTGAGGCATCTGGCTCAGGATTAAGTATTCGTCCTTGTTCAAAGTTGCTATGACTCAGGCGTGAGGTCTGGCTGACCTCCCTGCTGTGTAGGGGACCTAGTGACACAGTAAATCGGCGGCAGCAGTAGCATCAGAGGAACCATCTCTTTGAGGCGTCCCGAGAGACAAGAAGTGATAAATGGCTGATTTTGCATTGGCACCGCCGTACCCAGCTGTTGCTCTGGCCTCCGGTTCTGAAAGTGTCCACTGTGGCCGAGACGACTCCCTCTCTGTCCGTGTGGGACGTTGCATCACAGAGAGTAATCGTGTGAGTTTGTAGGGCCACGTGATGAACGTGGCTCTGGTGGTATTGGCCCACGCAGCCACGGGGACTCTGCCACCTGCGTGGAGTTATCTGTGAACCTCCCTCCTTACAGGCAGTAGAGAGAGCGGAACTCTCCATGTTTGTGAGTGTGGATCCGAGGTGCTCTCTTGTGGATCCGAGTTGATCATCACTGTCCTGGGCGGTGGACAAGTGGCAGGGATCTGATGGCCACGTGGGGGGAGAGGGGGACGGCCAGCACCCACAGAGGCAGCGGGAGCCTTAGTGGAGACCCAGCCCCCTCATTAGAGATGCTCCTGGTGCCAGGCCCTCAGTGGGGCTGGGCTGGGACTCTGCAGGACGCGGGGTGCGGGAGCTGGCCTCGGGCTCTGAGGAGGTGGGATTGGAAACAGTGATGTCAGAGAGGGAGGCCTTGGATGCCGGGTCCCGCGGAGCCACCTGCGGGGACGATATCGGTGCCACGTCCTGAGCTCCGGCAGCGACTGCCCACTCGCTCCATTGTTCATTGTGGTCGCTCGAGTGGCCGGCTTTCTTTTCTCTCCCACGTCCCCGACTTGTCTGGGCATGGTGTTCAGGATAACTCCGTCAATGTACATCCTGTGAGTGAGGGAGCTTTGTTGTTGTTGTTTTTCCCAAATGCTATTGAAATTATAGCCCCGAACAATAGGCCAACATTCATCCACCGAGGCCCCGTGAAATTATTATTTTTTAATAGCGGAAATGTTTCTGAAATTGACCGGTGCAATGTATACACGCTGAGTGTTCGCTATAGTATGAATTTTTGGCAGCGGGAGGGGCTGAGAGAATGGAATAAAATGGCTCTAAAATCTCAGCAGTACATGAGGGGGGCACTAAACACATACTTACACGTAAAAAAAAAGATCTAGAAAATACAGTGGCGAGGGAGTTGTATCTGAGAAAGTTCGCTTTGGAGGTAACACGGTGACTAAATTATTATCATTGACACAGGTGATTTAAGAGAAAAACTCACATCCTAGTGCTTACAATATGTTGGTTGATTTTTTTAACAGAAAATACGTATTTATTATGAAGTAATGTGTGCTTCATGATGGAATAGAAAAATAACACTATGAACTACTGAAAAAGGGCTGGCGCTCAGGCTCCGCAGGATGGAGGCTGTGCCCCTTGGAGCTCCGTGCTGGTGCGGGACAGGCGGGCACGGCACACGGGATGGAGCGGCTCAGGCCCTGCGGAAGCCGAGGAGCCCAGGTGGTCACACGAGATGCTCTGGCCACGATGGCCAGCGAGGAGGACCTGCGGTCATCGGGAGCTGGTGCTGAGGATGGCCGGGAGGGGGACAGCGTGCCCCTCCCTGTGCTGGCGTGTAGACACGTCTCTCAGGCCGATGGTCCTGTTCAGACGGTGCCCAGTGGCCTTATGCTCAGTGTGTTGCCCCAATGTCTGTGCTGAGGAGAAGCCACGACTCTCCCTCGGCCCACGTGCCCGCCCTCTCTCGCGGGTGCGGCTGGAGTCCCAGAAGCGTGAGCGTCTCCGCCGCTGCGGGCCGCGGGCTGGAATGTCTGGCCTTCAGATCCTGTCCATCCGGGAGGAGGCGGCTGGGGAGCGCCTCGGGCAGCAGCTCGGGGCCACAGCAGAGGCGCGAGAGCCGCTCATGATGCAGCAGCGGTGGTCGGAGGCCCTCACGGCAGATGGGAAGGTCAAGGCCACACTCAGGGCGAGGGGCATCTTCCCTGGCAGAGGCTTCCCTTTGCACCACCAGCAGCCGGATCACTTCCGTCCCAGGCGAAGGAGGAGCATTGCCACACCGAGCGCGAGGCTGGCGGTGGGATAGGGCGGCCGGAGACCTTACACGAAGTGCGAGGAGTCCTGGCAGGAAACGGGCAGCCTCACGCCCCCGACCGGAGGAGCAGGGGTTCCGGGGGTGGAGGACGACCGTCTACCTCCGGAAGCGCACCCCGTGCCCCCATCCCCGGTCCCCATGGAAACTGCAGACGTGGCCGTCGCCGCCGCTGCTCCTGAGCAGTCATGTTGGTTGATTTTATTTTTTTTTAAATATTTTGTATTGATTTCAGAGAGGAGAGGAGAGGGAGAGGGAGTTATAAACATCAATGATGAGAGAGAATCATTGACCGGCTGCCTCCTGCACCCAACTTGGGCATGTGCCCTTGACTGGGGATTGCCCGTGACCTCCTGGTTCATAGGTGATGCTCAACCACTGAGCCACCCGGGCCGGGCAGTCCGGTGACTTTTATCCAGAGCACGGCCTCTGTCCTTCTTTGCCCACATTCCAGATTGCTCTCTCGAGTTACTGACTTTAAAGCAGTGAACTAGTCCTGAGGAGGTGCCTGGAGGCCCCTGTGAAGATGGGAAGAAGTGGACGAAGTGTCCCAGCATCCCCCGCAGCCCTGGTGGCGTGGGCCTGTCTTCCGTGGCTCCCCAGCGGGGGTGCCCGGCCTGGGAGACCACAGGCTGCCCCTCCAGGCAGCCGCGTGCGGGCGGAGGGCCAGATGGATGTGGAGTAGACGGCCCTCTGTCGCCACTGGCCATCTGCCAGCACCGGACATGTGCTCCTGGCCGAGGGACTGTCACCGTCCTGCCTGCATGACGGCTGGTCACCCTAGAGCCCTCCCGGGCAAGATGCAATCCTGCCACGTTGTCATGGTTACTCAGCCGTTTCCCCAGGGCCCTGACATCCGTGTCTCCCAGGGGCAGCGCTCCACCTCATGCATATGCATGCGCTCCACAGGGGCCTCGCCACATCTGAGCATCTTACAAGATTTACAAATTTAGAAGAAAATGGAGAGGGAAGGAGGGAAAGGTGACACGGAGAATGAAAGGGACGATGACAGGAGGGCACGTTGTTAAATGCACGAACGCAGGCCCCTGCTGGCCGGTCGGGGAGCCGGGAAGGGTTAATGCCGCCTGGGCCTCCCGCTGTAAATCACCCATCTGTGCGGCCACCCGGGCTCCGCTCACCTGTCAGAGCTCCGGCCTTTTCAGATGCTTTCAGGCAGCATTTTATTTTACTCCCCAACAACCTGATGAAATATGGTGGGGACACCAGCAGCCGCACCAGACGAGGAAACTGAGGCCGAGAGCTGGGCTCCTTGGAGAAATCGCTCAGCCGGGGGGCTGGAGCTCCAGGCCGGTTCGCTGAACTCCCAGCTCAGGCTCCTTTCAGTTCCACGTTTCCAGCTCTGAGGATCTGACGGCTTCAGAAGACAGAGTCTCTTTAAAAAAATTGATTTCAGAGAGAGAGAGAGAGAGAGAGAGAGAGAGAGGAGAGAGAGAGAGAAACATCAGTGATGAGAGAGAATCTTTGATTGGCTGCCTCCTGCACGCCCCCCACTGGGGATGGCACCCACAACCTGGGCATGTGCCCTGACCAGGAATCGAACCGGGACCTCCTCGTTCCTAGGTGGCTGGGCAGAAGACTGAGACTTTTTAGGGGGCCACAGTAAGTGACCACCTTCTCCATGGGAGTTGGTCACGACTTAGCATGTTGTCTGCATCTTTTTGTATCTGCAGCGCCTCCCACACAGTAGGCACTTCATGAATACTGAAGCGAGTCACTTCCTGTCTGAGGGACCCTGGGGTTTCATAAAAGCAAGTGGACGGGTGCCGAATTAGAAGTTAACGTTTCTGAAAACAAAACAGCGATGTTGCAGGAGTGGGCCATCTGGGGGCTCTCCAGTTAAGGTGATGTCATATGGGAGTCCCCACCCCTTGACCGCCAACCTGCTTCCGAGTCTGACCGTGGGTGGCAGTTACCACACCCCGCACGCCCCGGGGCAGTGCAGGAGCCCGTGCCCAGGCCCAGGGGGCACAGGGGCAGGAACCCAGCAGGTTCAAGGCTACTTCCTGCCGTTAATCGCCACACGAGGAGCCTGCCCTTTGTCACCAGCGACTTAACAGTTGAAGCGACTAAGCCGGAGCCATGAAAGGTGGAGTTAGCAGGGAGACCTCCTGAGTTGGGGCACATGTGCGTTGTTCGCTGGGGGACACCCTCACGTGCGTGGGGCAGCGGTGGCATTCCCGCTGAGGCTGCGTCATTCCCTGCCCAGGGGTGGTTCGCAGCAGGCGAGCTCTGGATCCCCACGGCACCCCTGGTGTTGGGCAGAGGTTCCCAGGGCGCGAGGCGTGTCTCCTCTCCCAGCCAGGCCCCGGGAGGGACCCGAGGGGAGGGAAGCGGTTCGGGTTTCGCGTCTCTCCTGTGAAGACGAGGCGAGCTGGCTTCCCATGGCCTTTATTTCCAAGCCCGAATGAAGCTGGAACGGGACGGACAGGCCCATCCCACTCTTCCGGAGGTTGATTGCCAGTATTTAGTAGCTTAAAAGGACAACCGACTTACTGTACCTCGTGATCTTGTGATCAGGGGCTCGGGGACGGCTCGGCTGTGTGAGTCTTCTGCTCTGGTGGCCCTTGGTTATGTTCTGGTAGAGACAGCATCTCCCCCGCCTGGACCTGGGGCAGCTGGCAGGCCAGCGCAGGGGGAGGAGCCCACAGGCACCCCGCACACCAGCCTGGCTGCCAGGGTGACTGGATGGTTTCTTGCTGGCGCAGGGCTCCTAGGGTGAGTGTTCCAAAGAGGACAGTGCCACTGCTCTGATAATCTGGCTTTGGAAACTCGAGGACATCGCTTCCGCCACCTTCTACTGGTCAAGAAGGTCGCTAAGAGGCCCAGTGGGCGTGGCTCAGTGGTTGAGCATCAACCTATGAATCAGGGGGTCATGGTTCGATTCCTGGTCAGGGCACATGCCCGGGTTGTGGGCTTGATCCCCAATGGGGTATGCATGCATATGAGCATAACCAATGGACATAAGACACTGGGGGGTAGGGGAAGCCGGGGAATTGTCAAGGGCGGGGAAAAAAAGGACACATATGTAATACCCTTTGTAATACTTTAAGCAATAAAATAAATAAATAAATAAATAAAGAAAGAAAGAAAGAAAGAAGAAAGTCACTAAGACGAGCGCCATTCAAGGGGAGGGACTACACCCCCTCTGAGTGGGAGGAGCAGCAAAACACGTGGGGTGGTCTTTCCTCTGCCCCTGGCCCCTGGCTTCGCACTGGAGAGAATCAGCATGTGCAGGTGCATCAGGAGCACGCAGAGGCAGGCAGCATTTTTGGCGTCTTCTGGTTTCGCCTGCTTGGTGTTTCCCTTGCTTTCTTCACTTCTGTTCTTCTCCCTCCTCACGTCCTGCCTCCCATGCCCAGGCCCTGGCCTCCTCTCCAGCTGCCCCCCTCCCCGGCCCCCCCGGAAAGCCATCCTGTTCAGGAGTGGGAAGGTGCGGCATTAGGTACGGCCCCACCCGGAGTGGCTCTGATGGTGGGTCTGTCCTGCTTGGTAGCACTCTGACTTCAGGGGCCCCGGGGCCAGGCGGGAGCACCGCAGGAGAGATGAGGCGGCGGGGAGAAGCCGCAGGATGTGGGGCAGAGGGCCCTGCCCGTGCTTCTGTGGGAGCTTCCGCTCAGGGGGCTAGGCCTCCGGAGTTGTCAGAAGATGCTGGAAACGCACCTGGTCACGGGCAGATGTCCTGATTTTTGGGTCACGGGCTCACTTGGTTCTGAAGGCAGTGCCCCTGGGACGTAGCTTGTCACAGTGGGGGAGGCCTGGGGAGCACGCACACCCTGGGGAAGCTTCGGCTCGGGAAACACCTCCAGCCGAGTGTCCCTGGGGCCGAGCCTGCTGCAGCCCGGCCTGGTGAGCGTGTGTCTGAACCGTGAAAGGGGGACACATTGTCCTGGGACAGGGCAGCGGGAGTCACCTGGGGACGCTTCCAGGAGTGGTCTTCTGAGCAAACAGCTCCCAGCTGCTAAGGAAACAGCGAGCCCTCTCCCTCCTGGTCCTCTGAGCTGGGCTGTGACCAGAGCGAGGACACTGGCCTTTCCCTCTGACGGGCGGCGTCTGTCCTCTGCCAGCTCCCGGCATCTGCAGAGCTTCCCAAAGTGGATTGCCTGTCTTTCCCCCGAGCACTGGCCGCCGCTGGCAGGTCACGGGAACATCACTGAGCCGCCCTGACAGCCACGCACCCACCACCCGCCTGCAAGAGAGGCCCGTCCGCAGAAGGTCTAGGATCTCAGTGGTTCTCCACCTTCTGGCCCTTTAAATACAGTTCCTCATGCTGTGACCCAACCATAAAATTATTTTCGTTGCTACTTCATAACTGTAATGTTGCTACTGTGATGAATCGTCATGTAAATATCTGATATGCAGGATGGTCTTAGGCGACCCCTGTGAAAGGGTCGTTCGACCACCAGAGGGGTCGCGACCCACAGGTTGAGAACCGCTGATGCTCCTTCTGGAAAGTGCCAGGGGGTCGCCCCTGCTCTTTCCCCGGTTGTTTGGCTCAATCCAGAGGGAGCCCGACCCGCTGCTGCCCCGGGTGGGAGAGCAAAGCGCTAGTTACTCGTTTCTAGAACCCGCTTTTGTGGCGAGGGCCATCCGAGCACCTGGAGCCACGTGGACACCATGGTGACAGGTGACCTGTGACCTCTGCTCTTCCCTCTGCGGCTGAGATTTCCTCTGACACAGCCCGCCCAACCCCCCCGAGTGCCCGCCAGCGTGGCTCCAGATGAGAGGAAATAGCAGCAGCCCCTGAGCCCCCCAAGTCTCACACACACACATACACACACATCACCGCCACGTGTCAGCCCGCCCGACCCCCGAGCGCAGACGGTGAGCGGATCCCTTGCAGCGGAGGCAGCTCTCGCTCAGGCCACGGGGTGCATGGCCCTCCTTTGGTGACTGGTCATTGCCTCCGACTGGAACCAGCTCCCATAGGCAGCCGGGCCCCATCGGCCTCCCCCTCCTTCCTCAGGGCCACGGGACGTGGCTGCCTCACCTCTGCCCGCGCACCTGGCCACGCACAACCCCAGGCCATCCCTGGCCCCCCTGGCGCGGGACTGTCCAGTCTCCCCTGACACGGTCTCGTGGGCCGTCTCCTCCCTGGAGGAGCCCCGGGCGGGATGTGCCGCAGGTAAGAGCTCTTGGGAACGGGAGCGCCTGAGGCCAGGAGTGAGAGCTGTGAACTGTCCTCGGTTGTAATCAATGCAGGTAATTAGTCGGCTGAGACGCCATCGGCAGTGACAGCCTGTGACATAGGAAAGACGCGGCTGACAGAGGGAGCTGCTCTCCATGGCGCTCACCTCCACTGCTTCAGCGCTGGCTTCCCGGCCTTTGGCGTTTCAGTTATATTGTAAAATGAACTCCTGACATTCGCACCTCTAGGCTTTCCTTGTTCCCCTGCAAACTGGAAAGGAAACCTTTCCCGCGTGTCTCCTGTTTCCCCGACCTGCACACATGCTCTGACTTCCCTGGATCCGGAGAGCTGCGTGCGTTTTGAATGTCAATTGCACATCACAGGTTCCAGAGCAGCGGTTCCCAACCTTCCTCATGCCGCGGCACTTTAATACAGTTCCTCATGTTGTGGTGACCCCCAATTTCACTGTTACAAATTGAACATAATGAAAGCATAGTGATTAATCACAAAACAATATGTAATTATATATGTGTTTTCCGCTGGTCTTAGGCGACCCCTGTGAAAGGGTCATTCCACCCCCAAAGGGGTCGCGACCCACAGGTTGAGAACCGCTGTTCTAGAGCAGTGATGGCGAACCTATGACACGCGTGTCAGAGGTGACACGCGAACTCATTTTTTTGGTTGATTTTTCTTTGTTAAATGGCATTTAAATATGTAAAATAAATATTAAAAATGTAAGTCTTGGTTTTACTATGGTTGCAAATATCAAAAAATTTCTATATGTGACACAGCACCAGAGTTAAGTTAGGGTTTTTCAAAACGCTGACACGCCGAGCTCAAAAGGTTCACCATCACTGGCCTAGAGGAATGTAACATGGAAATGGTGAGCGAAACAAGTAGGAGGGGGAGGAGTATTCGCTTCTTGGGGTCAGAGATCTTGTCTGTCTTGCTCATGACTTCACCCCAGTGAAAATTGAGCTCAACACGATTTGTGGGATGAGAGAATGAATAGGTGAGAGACAGGAGCATGTTCAATGGCATCAACCCAATAGTTACGTCCGTGCGCCAATCCCTCGGACCCGTGATGATGAGCTTTTTGGGGAGCAGTGACTTTGCAAATGGAATTGGCTTTGAAATCTTGAGCTGAGGTCTCCCTGGGCGATCTGAGTGGACCGCAAATCGATGACCAGCGTCCTTGTGAGAGATGCCGGGAAGTGCGACAGGCAGGAGAGGAAGAGGGAATGTGGCCATGGAGGCAGCGATGGGAGCGATGCAGGCACACGCCGAGGTGTCTGGAGGCGCCTGGAGCTGGAGCTGCGAGGACCAAGTCCTCAGGCGCCTCTGGAAGGAGCAGGGCCCTGCTGACACCCCCACCCCCTCCTTCCAGTCCCAGCTCTGTGAGGGTGCATCTGCCGCTCTGAGCCACCGGCCTGCAGGGGTTGTGGGGCAGCCACCG
>NW_005353629.1:4349438-4373539 GCF_000412655.1 Myotis brandtii
GTGGAAAAGGCACTGGCCTGGGAGGGGTTGTGGGGCAGCCACGGGAGCCTAAGGGGGCGTTAGGCGAGTGGCGTGGCTTCTGCAGAAAGTGCCCTGGCAGCGCCCCCGCCTCTCGCAGACCTAAGTGGCCTGGGCTCTGGACATTCCCTTTTGCTTCTGGGCCTTCTCCAGGGCAGAACAGGGTGTGGCTGCGGCTGGAGGTCATGAGGAAGCAGCCAGCGCTGTGGGGCGCAACCGCCCCGTCTGTGGGTGTCGGGATGCGCTCTCCAGGCGGGGCTGCCGCAGGTGGGACAGGCCGGGTCTCACGGGAAGGCCACTCGGCTGGTTCTGACCCGGGAGAAACAAGGTCACGTTCACAGCAGAGAAGGAGGATGGACGGCAGAGGGAGGAGTGCCCGCTCCTTGCAGATTCCCGGAAAGGAGACGTGGGGGGCGAGGGGGAAGCTGGCACCGGGAGGGAGACGCCCATTTCTGATGAGCTTCCTCGAGTCCTTTAAATGTCACCCATGCCCTGATGCTGCCACCCGGCCAGCCCTTCCCCTGGTTGGAAATGCCTGTGGCAGAAAGAAAAGGCCAACTGACAGACACGCATTTGCCTTTCGCCTGGCCCAGCCGAGAGGCGAGTGAGTTGGTGATGACCGGTTTTGCCAAAACCCCGGCCCGCGTGGAGGAGGGTGGGCCCGGCACCGGTCCCGGGAGGGGCCGCGAGGGCTGTGTTCCGCTGGGGCCTTCGCCCACAGTTAAGTGCAAACACCTGCTGAAGCCCTGGTAATTAGTAGGTAATTAGTAGTTAATGTTCTCCGAATTTAAAAAGAAAGCTTACATAAGTAATTACTTACTATTTCTTATAATGGGCTGCTTTTCTTGAGATTTCATATCCCCCAGAACATTTGCCAAGTTCCTAGGTTCCTCCACACACTAAATTGTTTATTAATTACACACGTATATTGCTTTCAGGAAAAAGAATACATTAAATGCTGGAAACAGGCATGAGCTATCCTTGGCGTTACAGCAGAGAGCTCATTTCAAATGACGGAGTGGGGGGCCGGCAGCGTCCCTGGAAGGTGGCCTTGATTAAAAAAAGGGGGGGATGTGACTGGGAAGGAAGAGATGGAGAGAGAATGTTCAGGGCCATTTAATAAAACCCTACATGTTAAACACATTTCACGGGAGGGTCTTCCGTGCCAGCAGACACACATCCACGCCGTGGCTTGTCAGGAGGGCTGCCAGGCTCCATTCGTAGGGTGTGTTCTGCCGACAGCTAAGTGCTCCCCCCAATCTCAGGGTGGGAAAGACGGGGGACTCGGGGCACATTAATTAGGGAGCCGTGGCCGTGTTGTCAGAGGCTGCCACTTTAGAGATTTTAAAGCTGATTTCCAGCCCCTGACCCCGGAGACGCCCCACGCCAACGGGAAACAGGCCCTTGTTCGCTTGCTTTGTTGAGAGACCAGCGCTAGGAACATGAGCTGTGAAACCTGCTCCCGACCCTGAGTCACCACAGGCCGCCAGCGCCGTCTTCCTCTTCAGCCTTCTTTCCGGCTACAACTCACAGTCAGCATTGCTCGGTATCGTGTCAGAGGCAAGCACAGTGGCTGCCAATCATCTACTTTTCAGAGTGGTCCCCCCAACACTCCAAGCGCCCACCTGGCCCCACACATAGTTACTCCTGCAATATCATTGGCCGCATTCCCTGGGCTGTCCTCTACGTCCCCATGGCTATTCCGTAACTACCAACCTGTACGTCTCAATCCCTTCACCTTTTCCACCCAGTCCCACCCGCCCCCCACTCTGTTAACCATCAGTCTGTTCTCTGTCTATGAGTCTGTCTCTATGTTGTTTATTTGCTTTGTTCTTTCGAGGCCACACATGAGTGAAATCATCTGGCTTTGTCTTTGTCTGACGTATTTCCCCGAGCACACTGCCCTCGAGGTCCATCCACGTTGTCGCAAAGGCGAGACTTCCCTCTCTGTGTGGCTGAGTCACAGTCTCGGGCATGGAGCACCGCACCTGCTTCCCCCACTCGTCTCCTGGGGGCCCGGGGGCCGCTCTCAGACCTTGGCGCTTGGAAAGAGCCCTGCGATGGACGTGGGGGTGCACGTCGTCTTTGGAATGAGTGTTCGGGTTTCTTAGGGTGTGACGGCGGTTTTCTTATCTTCAAAATGGGCCTAACAGGTGTTTATCTTTCCTCCTACCATGCTCTGCCACCACACACACATGTGCCTTATAGGAATGTCAACATGTGTCACCTTTTGACACCGCAGTGGGAGAAAAGTCTAAAAATCGTGAATCTATTTGCCACAGCCATAACTAGTAATATGCATGTATAAGAATAATAACTCAGTGATAAATTCAGATGCTTCAGTTACTGTTTATTCCACGGTGTGGCTTTCTTACTTTTCAGCGACTCACTGGCTGTCTCTATAGAATTCCAAATTAAAGAATCTTTTGAGAAATTATTAAAGCAAGAAATTTGAATCGAATGGAGGCAACTGAACATTGAAATCAAGATTCTGGGGCCCAGAGAAGTCAGACTAGGAGCCCCGGCCCCACGTGATGCGCAGACAGGCCTTTTCCTGCTCAGAGACTGCTGGTCACGATTGCTCAAGGGGCAGCGGGCGAGGAGGAGGGCCTGGGAGGAACTTAGGGAAAACAGACTTTGAGCCGGCGGACATGTTAAAACTGTTCATTCTCCGAACATTTGGGAAGCTAATTCTAGATCAAAGAGAATCTTCCTTTTTAAACACTATCAGAGGAGAAACATTTTAACCTTGCTCTTTGTTGAAGAAAGTATTTTTCAAAAACCTAATTGATAAACTTAATAGACTACTCATTGTACCCATTTACCTTGGGCGTCTTCAGTGGACACAGAGAGCCCTCGGAACCTTCAGGAGCCTTTTTCTACTGCTCTTCCCTCCTTTTTCCTCCAGGAAAAAGCATATTCCTTTTCTAGCCCTTCTCACGCATCTTGTTTTCCATTTCCTTCGGTCGGTATAGGTGTGTCTATGTATGTGGCGGTGCTGTTTTTATCACTGTACTCCGTGTTCCATCTCTTAGCACCCTTTGTATTATGTATTTGTTTATTGTCTGTCTCACTCCCACTAGAGAGTAAACTCCACCAAGACAGAGAAATATATACCCAGCACCTAACGCAGAGTCTGGCACGTAGTAGGGCTATAATAAATGTTAGTTAAAGAGCAGAAGGAATGAGATAGGATTTAAGAGTGTGGCTCAGCATTGGCTACACCAAGGGTATTTCAGGGATCTTGTCTCCAGTGTTTGCTTTTAAACCAACAATGGACACTCAGGATGAGGCTGTCGGTCACTACGGCTCTCAGGTCTCCCGCCATCTCCGAACATCGCGAGTCACTCCCATGTCCTCCAAGCTACCGGTGGCTTTCACCAACACTGCACTTGACTCAACCGGCTCCGTTATGTTGTGGCCTGCGATTGTCCGTGTGCCCGCGACACTTACTCATACCCTGGGTGCTGGCTGCCCCTTGTACATTTACTGACTATTTACTGCGCCTTTCATGGTTGACTTCTCTGGAATCTCAGTTTCCAAAACATCTCCTCCTAATTTACTGATGAGTCAGAAAAATGAATCAGAATCAAAAGCCATTATATATACATCGGTACATAAATAAACCTGTATCTATGGGTTATCACTGTGTCATTAAGTGGCTACCTCCCAGGCACAATAAATCAATCTTTACCGCATACAGAGCTCGAATTGATGAGAAAAGCAATAGATAAGCTGAGCATTAGTCAGTAATAAACAGTTTGCAAAAGAGAAAATAGATTGGTTAGAAAATATATGGGCAAATGTTTGCTTTCATTGGTGATCAAATACATGCAAATTAAAAGGATGGAAGAGGTTTTTGTTTATCAAATTAGCGAAGATGGAAAGGTTTTCTGATGTTTTACCCTCAGATGATTTCTTGGTTTATCTGTGCTCTTCATTCATTTTTCTTGTGTTGCTCTTTTTTTTTTTTTTTTTTAATAAGTAAATTTCCCTTTCCCCTTTTTTTTTTTTTTTTTTTTTAATCAGTAAATTTCCCTTTCCACTTCTTTGTTTGTCTTTTTTTTAAAAAATTAATTTTTAGGAGACTTAAAAATCTTATATTTGGAATTTCTCTTTCCTAAATATATCTGTCCTTTAAAAATAATCTTTCTTCTCTATTTTTTTTGATTCTTTGAACCTCTTTACATTTGATTTAAAAAAATGATTACTTTTTGAATTTTCTTCAAATTTGTAGTGATACACCCTGACCAGGATCTTTCCAGAAGAAGGAAGGTAAATGGCCAGAGCATAGAATTAGCTCGAGGCTCTTTCTAACCTGTGACCCACTCTGTTTTGAAGTAAGGCATGCTTTTCTTCCTTTTCTGTGGTCGGTTTTTGGAGTAGACTCCTCTAGAATTCTACCCTAGACAAGCGTTCTCAAGAGAGAGACAGGCAGCTGAATTTCGGTTTTTAAATGTCACAGGACAAGAGATTTGGCACATCCAGTTGAGCCAGAAGAGTCAGCAGCGGAGGCGGCAAATGCCTGGTGCCCGCTCCCTCAGCGGCCAGAACACGGGCCCCGGGCAGGTGTGCCCAGGAGCCATGTTTCACCCGCAGGAGGGGGGTCAAGTGCCCTCTGGTCTCCGACTCCCACTGAACTGTCGTGGCACAAACCCAAGTTTCCCGGAAGTCTCCAGGCCTCTGGTTCTTTGGGCTGGAGCGGTCTGTGGCTTTTCCAGCCGAGAGGGCCCGGCACTCGGGGTGTAACCGGGACCCGAGCAGGTGACGCTGCGGCTGAGCTGTTTACTCGAAGCCGCCGGGAAGCTCCTGGACCGGCCAGGCCTCCTCTCCACCCGGTGCCTTGATCCAAACGCTGATGGGATCGGCCCCGCACTGACCGGGACGATAGAGATACAATCGTGTCCAGATTCAGAGCAAACTGCTGCGTCACGTTCCGGATGAAATTTGCCCACGCGGTTCCTTTCTGTCCTTTCACGGAGAACAATGGTCTCTCTTTCCTGCCTGGCTCCCCGCGAGGTCGTCCGTGTACAGACCCTCCCTTCCAGCCGCAGTGCTGTCTGCGCACGCTATTCTCCCAGCGCCAGCCATTCTCCAGGCCACCGGCGGGCCAGCGCCGAACAAAGAGGCGCATTAAAAGGGTCTTGACAATTTCAGCTCCTGGAAACGCAGGGTCACACAGATCTGCCAGCGAAAGAAAACAAATCGCTGGGGCAAGACATTTCATTTAGTTCCAACCAGCGCCTCGCACACGGACCGCATTCAAAGGCGTGAATGCAGCCTTTATGCAAAGCACGCGGCCTGCAGGCCAGGCGCCCAAAGAGATTGGCTTAAACCCTAAAGAAATCAGGCCGTGAGCGAAGAGGAATTTCGGTAAAATCCTCACACATTATTCATTAATATGGCCGTTAGTCATCCATGTATGTTTCGTACGCGGGTGAGTCACAAAAGGAGTCAACGCTTACAGGCAGAGGCTACAGGTGTAAGGAAGGAGATAGGACAGACACAGATAATAAAGGGTGTCCCAAAATTCACGCAAGATTTGAATTTTGCGTGAGCATTAACAACAACAACAACAGCAAATAAAAGCCTAATTTTACTTGGTTTATTGAATCAGATTCTAATATCTGTTGCCCTTTGATTTCAATCCCTTCAATTTGATAAGCATTACCAAGTACCAATTATGGCCCAGGAGCAGGGACAATGAAGACCAATGAAGACCATGGCTTTGCGTATGTGCCAGCAAAGCCGTGGAGGCCATTTACCCGATGTGCTATTCCATACATAACCCTATACTGTATACTTTATGAATCAATAAAGAAATTTACAATTTTTAATTATAAACCTGTGTTTTCTATCAAAATTACTTCTTGCGTGAATTTTGGGACACCCTATATAAGCAAGAGGGACAGGAACCACAGTGCCACAGGCCACAACGGTGTCAGCGCTCAGAGCTTGAGGCGGGATGCTGGCTGTTTGCAGAGATAGAAGGGTTGCTGGAGGGTTGGAGGAAAGATTTTTGGTGTTGAAGGGAAGAAGGTATGACTCTTTATGAAAACACCATTAAATATATGCATGGGATGCCAGCTACACCTTACACTGAATTAGACTGAAAAGATCCCATAGGTTCTGAATGGATTCAGGGATTCGGGAGGCGAGGCTAACAGATTCCTGTGTCTGCTTAGACTCATTCATTCTTTCCTTCCTTTATTCCTTGATTCATTCAACACAAAATACGGACAGTTGCTGTTTGTCGGAAATGATGTTAATTACCTGTTGGGGATGTGCAGAAAACGAAGTCAGGACCCAGTTCTCAAGAAACTCATAGTGGAGAAGGCAGTCGGAAGAGAAATGATCACAGTAGAATGTTGCAAAGTGACAGGAGGGAGGGCCAGCCTCACCCGGAGGGTCAGGCAAGGCTGGGTCTTTAGGGGGGTGGGGTTTGTTAGCCAGATGAAGGGGAGGAAGAAGAAGGGATGTGGAGGTCATGGTTTTGTGCAAGAACAGTAGAAGTTCCCTGTGGCTGCCCGAGCCCAGGGGGTAAGAAAAAGCTAGAGAGGTGAGATAGCCACAGTCTCTGAAGGACTTTGAGAGAGACGTGGCTTTGGGAGTGTAAGCAATGGGGAGGCCCACGAGGTCTTAAAGGGGAAGGACGTGAGCAGACCTGTGCCTTCCAGAGATAACCCAAGCAACTGAGAGATAGCTCAGTGGACATACACGGCTGACTGACCGCCGTGTTAGTGAGGAATCTTAGTTACTTTTATTGGAATGCCTCCCCCCCTGCCCCCCATCTGATTTCTTCAGCGTCCAGTCTAGTTTCTTTCATCTGCTGCCCCACAGGCCCAGTGGATTTGCGTTCCGGCTGCACGGATGCTTTGGGGGCCATCATGGTGCTGGGCACAGCCCCGATTAGCATGGCGTCTTCCCATGTGATCTGCTTTCTCCCTGTTTGGTTGACTTGTGACTGCTGCTCCCCTGCAATGCACACGTGACCTAGAGCCATGAGAAGGCAGGGGCTGGGGACCCCCCCCAATCCCTTCCCTCGTGCTGTGTCCCAGGAGCCGAGCCTGCTCTGTGGGTCTCCTGACAGGGGTGCCCAGCCTTCCTTTCCCAGAGCCTCTGTGGGGAGAAGGAGATGCTGTGTTTGTAAATGGCCTGTGGTGGCTGTCGTATGTTCTGCAGAAAGACGTAGGGAATTTGGTGATACATGTAAGGGACACTCATGGTTGTTTCTATAGTCACTAACTAATAAAAATTGCGAAATACTAAAAAGAAACCCCACTAATGTAGTGCTTTCTACACGTCAGCTGTTTTCCTACATTGTTATGTATATACTAGAGGCCCGGTGCATGAATTCGTGTATGGGTGAGGTCCGGCTGGCCCACCCTGATTGGGGCCGTTCAGGGTTGGGCTGGCCAGGAGGAGGGGTCCATGGGAGGTTGGCTGGCTGGCCCCGCCCCCGATCAGGCCGGTTGGCCTGCCGCAGTGCGCATCATCGCGACCGACTGGTCGTGCAGGTTGTTCTGGTTGTTCCTGTCCTTCCAGTTGTTCTAATTGTTCTGGTCGCTTGGCTTTTATATATATAGATATTACTCCATCTAAACTGTAACACTGTGAGATTGGTAGTACTGTAATGAAGAAACTGAGGCACGGAGAGGTTTACGTTATGCTGTGTCTAAGGCCGTGGTAGGAGTCAAGCCCAGACAGTTTGGATTGCAAGGCTGTGCCCTTAACCGCTCACCTCTACTCTAAACGCCATCCTTCCACTTCCTGTTAGAAATACGTGTCGCCACTGCAGCCCCTTTACAACCTGATCACAACCAGATCACGTCCGTCCCCCGAACAGTCTATGGCAGCGGCGAACAGCCCAATTTAGTGTGCACACTCCCCCCTGAGGGAAGCAGTTACCTGCTTTCCCCAAACCCCAGGAATCCATCGCGCTGCTTTCGGATCCCTGGAGCCGTTCAGAGCTAGCCTGACCCTCTCTCACTGTGACAGGCCTTCCAGTGCGTGGAAGCAGCTGCCCGGTTGCAAGCTCACGTCACCATTTATCCCCTTGCCCCGTTGGGCCTCCCTTCTCCTCCGGATGGCCAGCTGTTTCCCTGAACCCCTCTGAGAACATCCTTGCGGGAATGGAACATAATTTCCCAAGTGCAGCCCGGCCAGAGGAGAGGACAGCGAAGACCAGCGTGTTCTGGTTCAGGGCGCCTTTCTTCTTTTGATGGAATCGGAGACCAGGAGGCATGCCTGGGTGTGTTCAGCGAGGCCGGGCCGATTTCCTCGGCTGGAGTCCATACCACAAGGTGAGATGCTAACGAGGGGAGTGAGGGATGAGGGCAGTTAGATGCGGGACACAGGGGGGATAGAAAGCTCCTGATGGAGATTTAAGTCTCATGGAGACTCGCCCGGGCGCCCTGTGTTCCGAGAAAGGGAGTGACACCGTGGAGGCCACTCTGGGTTTCTCGGGCGAGTTCACTTCCCTCACCTCCTCTACACCCCCGCGCCGAGCGAGGAGGAGGCCGTGAGCATCTGGTGGGCCTGTAAAAGGTTTGGGGTTTTTTGCTAATAGATGTGTTGTATCCTCGCTTCGAGAGGGTAATAAAGGGATGGTAATGAGACGGTCCGGGAAGGTGTGCAGGCCTTGGCGCTCAGGTACTGGGCTGAGGTAGGCGTCGCGTGGTGCACTCGGTTGCTGAATTTGCTGTGTGGTTTGGGTAGGTCAATTTGCCTTCCCCATCTCCCCCATCACACTCACTGGTTTGTAAAGTACTCTCTACCCCTTAAATAAAAGATGTTATAAATCACTTACAGACCTATTTGCTGAATATTTTTAAACTTAAAAAGGAGAAGGCAAAACTCAGGATTCACGAACTTCGGAAGAGAAAGGAATCCACCTTTTCACGTAGAATCACACCCTAGACTTTTCAGCAGATAGATAATATGGAGAGTGATATTAAATGAGAAAGGGGAGGAGGAGAGAATAGTGACGATAGCGATGATGATGTTGATAATGACAAATGCTTATTGAACCAGATAACGAGGTGCCAAACACTCTGATTAAACATTTTCTCATTTAATCCTCCCAACGACTTTTTAAGCAAGGTACTGTGTCCCCTACTTCATGATGAGGAAACGGAGGCTCACAGAGCTGAGAGCCTGGCCCAAGGCACTAGAATTAGAAGCAATGAAGCCGAAGTGTAAACCCAAAGCCCTAAGATCCTAATGATTAAGCTTTTAAAAACTCTGCCACCCTTTTCTACATTTCCGATCCTGTCAACAATTCCGAGTCCCAGGTTCCTCTCCTAGAAATTCTAATTCTTTGGTCTGGGTGTGGCCTAGAAATATGTCCTTTTAAGAAATACCCCAGGTTATAATTACAATAAGACAAGTCGGGTTGTCATACTGTACAGCAGGGGTTGGCAAAGGTTTTCTTGAGGCATTAAACAGTAATGTTTTAGAGTTTGTGAGCACTGTGGTTTCTGTACAGCTATTTTGCCATCGTGGTACAAAAGCAGTCCTCGGCAATAAACAAACGAATGCATGTGGCTATGTTCTGTTAAGGCTTTATTTACAAAAACAGTCAGCAAGTTGGATTTAGCCTGTGGGCTATAGTTTGCCATCCCCTGCTGCATATCTTAATTTTCTCTATAGGAATCGTTTGTAAATTCCTTCAGACCATATGAATACATCCTGGGGTTGGACGCTTGTGTAAGGTTCTATTCAGACCTCATTTGAATCTTGAGGCGCAATGGTAGTCCATTTTCCCTTGTTTGTCCCGGGAGCTTGCCCTTGTGGGGGCTGTAGAGGCACATTCTGGCCCATAGGACTGACTTCCGTCTCTGGGTAGCCAGGCTCTCACGCAGTCACGCCCTCTGTAATTCACCAGGATGTCGTTTCATCAGTCTGCCATGGTGCCTCGCACATAATTAGTGCTTAATAAATATTTACTACATTGAATATAGTATATGTACTAAATTGCACATGCTAAATGCTTATTAAGGAGTAATTCTGTGCTGGGCTCACGGGGGATGGAGTTCTCAGGTAGGGAGTTGGAAATGCACGTGTGGCCTCGAGCGAGACGGTGAGATGCAGATTGGCCATCACCGCGGTGCTCAGAAGAGAAGAGGACAGTGGGGAGGACGTGGGGAGAGGCAGGTCAAGACCAGTCAGGGCGGGGAGTCTGCGACGGAGAGGCCAGAAGGGAGGGGAACCCCGACTGAGTAACGGAGACTACCCCAGGAGGGGGTTCCAGAAAAGCCGGGTGTTTGATAGTGCCGCCTCCGAGGAAGTCTATTAGAGTGAGCACCGCCATTGGAAAGGAGGACACTCGCTCATCTGTGAGAAGTTTCTTTAGAAAAACATGCGCACAAGCCAGGTTCCTCATTAGGGGAGGAACAAAGTGGAGACGTTGAAAGCAGGTGAGCGAAGGTGAGAGGATTCTTGGTGATATTGGCGCTCAGGGTGTGGAGAGGAGACAACCCTCCTTGGGTTGAGGGGGGAGGGACGAAGGAAGGGGCAAGGGGAACAAGGCATCCTGTGCCATGGCTCTTTCCGGAGGGAGGGAAGTCTCCTGGAGAGGAGGGGGAGGGAGGGGCGAGCATACCATCGGGAGACACGCTCCATTTCCAGAGAGAAGCATCTGTTAGATACTGAGTCAGAGCAGGGACCAGGACGCTGGCCACTGTGAAATGTGATTGCTTGGATCTGGGCCAGGAAATCTCCTACGTCACCAGGGTCCCACCCCCTGAGTGTCTCACCAGATAACCTGTCCCTTCCTAACGCCTCTAAATTAAAAGCTAAAAGAAAAGGAAAAGCAGCAGCAGCAGCAGCAAAAACAGACAACTCCCATCTTCAGAAAACCTCCAATTACTTCACCAGGAAGTTGTTTTCTTCAAAAATAACTGGGGTGGGCAGCGGCCAGGAGGAAGGGGTCAGGGGGGAAATTGGGGGACATATGATACTTTCAACAATAAAAAGACATGTATTTCCTAGGGAGATAGGGTGGGCAAAGGGGGTTTACAGTTGTGAGTACACAAAACCCAGAGTTTACTCTTGTATTGTTATTTATTAATTATTATATTATTTTCCATACAAACAGCTGTAAACCTACTCTTGCCCCACCCTGTATGTTTTGTGTGTTCTCTCTCTCTCTCTCTCTCTCTCTCTCTCTCTCTCTCTCTCCATATAACACTCTTTTGTATAAGAGCCTCACTGCTTGAAGGGGAACCCAAGAAATTGGAAGAATGCCAACACAAGCAAGCACGCAGAGTAAAGCATCGCCTCATGTGTCTTGCGTAGTGAGGTCAGGATGAAGGTCATTTGTAGGTGGGCTAAACCTTGGAAGATTCTGAGGGAGCCAATGGGATGCCAAATTGTAGCAGCTGCTAGAGCCAGGAGGTCGTCAGAGACACTTTATACTGATGAGTAACTGGACCATGTATATTCCATTTATTATCTATCTATCTATCTATCTATCTATCTATCTATCTATCCATCCATCCATCCATCCATCCATCCATCCATCCATCATTTACCTTTCCTCTATCAATAATTCATTGACCTGCCCACTATATATGTATGTAGCGGGGACTGTAGGCAGCAGTCAACACTCACAGTGATGGGTAGAATGGGTTGGCCAAGCATGACCAAGGGACCAGGTAGAGAGAATCGGGTTCAGAAAGCAGGGTCCTGAGGCATGGTGGCGGCTCCCACGCCCGCTTGCTGGTGCACATGTGGGAGCCACATGCATTCATTTCCGAGGGGAGCTGCGGACATGCCGCCCCAGTTTTAAGCAGTCGCCGCGCCAGGGGCCGAAGTGGTCCGCCAAGGCCCGTTAAGATGAGACACAGCCACCACAGCCCAGCAGAGGGCTGCCTTCACAGCGCCCACACCTGGCTTCTTGAGATTTCTGACGAAGATTTTACCTGTCCCAGCAATAGAGATGGAATCCTACACCTTTTGCCAAAATCAGAAGCAGAAGCTTAATCCTGAAGAGCTGTGTTTTGTTTAGCCTGGCAGCTTCAGTCCCCTCCTTGTCCTCCTGGTAACAGATTTCTGTCACCATTTTGCACTAAATCAGGTAGATACTCATGCTCCCCACCTCTGTCATTAATCCTCTTACGAGCATTATTTCTTAACCTTAAATTAACCCCTGCTTTAGCCAACTAACAGCATCCATTGTGGGAGAGAGAAGGAGCAGAAGACATTGTTTTACTCTGGAAGCTCCAGCCACCCAGCGCCTGATGGACAGATCCCTGATAACGCACATTACAAAGACATGCACATGCGAAACGAAAATTAAACAGGTGGAAAATCAATACCGCTGCAAGAAAGGGGCTCATTCAATCAGCATGCACGAGTTTGCTCATATGCGAGGGAGCGAGGAACTGCGAGACATGGGACCTCCACTGGCCTCGCAGGCAGGAGCCTCTGCAGAGAGGGAGCCTTGCACAGAATTCTGGGAAAGGCAGGGCCGTGAGCCTTGCGGCCAGTTGGCTGGGGTCTGTGTGTGTGTGTGTCTGTATGTGTGTCTGTGTGTGTGTGAGTGTGTGTGTGTGTGTCTGTATGTGTGTGTGTGTGTGTGTATGTGTGTCTGTGTGTGTGTGTGTAGGGAAAGGGGCATGCGAAGGGGAGGTTTTGGCCAGGGTCAGTTTAGAAATGTGCAATAGAGATTTCAGATCTAGTAGCTATTAAAATTTTTCAGACGGGTTGTAATTTATTTAAGCTAAGTTATTTGCATAGACAATCAACTAAATATGTACATACAAGTCTTGGGTAAACATATTTAATTTGCTCTCATGATCTTTCAAACTCATCCTTTCCTTCCTTACGAGTTGCCCTTGTCTTTCCCCACCCTCTCTGCAGCCTCTCCTTCTGCGTTTAGGTGAGCATTTCATGCTTCCCCTCGTCCCCACCGGGCTGGGGAGGGTTTTGCGGAGTTGTTCTGTCGTCCCATGTTGCAGCTGAGGGTTGTCTACCCTGGTGGCCTGCGTCCACCGTCTCTCTCCTGAGATTTCAGAGGGGGAATGAAAGGCGTCCATAGAGGGCGCTGTGCGGGTAAGAGTTGGCTGGTCCACTCCACGCCCCTCACTGGCCAGCCTGGCTCCTGTGCGGAGCGGGCTCTCCTGGGCACAGGTGGCCGCTCCTCTGTGCCTGTCCTGATGGTGCAGATCAGGAAACAGTGAGGACTTTATGCTCCTGAGCAGATCGTAGGTTCATCCCACGTATGGACGCAGAGGGGCCCGGGTCTCCTTTGAATGTGCACATTGTCCACTGAAATATGAACTTTGACTCTGTCGCAGCACCGGCGTCTCCTAAGTTGTTATTATGGGTCCTGCAATTTCTTCAGCATTGCATAGAGCCGTAGCTGTTTGATGCCCATTGACTTCCAGCCATTGTACATTCACATAATGGAAGCAGATTGGCCACATGAATAAAACATCAATCAGGTGTATGTATAGGTACCATTTAAGAAAAAAATAGAGAAGGTACAGCATCCTTATATGGATAAAAGCCAGAGAAGCAAAGGGCCCCATTTTCTGGTTAACAAAAGGTTCTCCGCTCAGTGAGCGTCTCAGATCATCCCCCATCACATTCAGGCGACGACACGGTCCCACGGGCCCAGGAGAGCAAAGCCGCCCGTGCAGGGTGAGCTGCCTGAGGGTGTTTTTCCTGCAGTATGTTTTCACTTTTGCTCTTGGAAACGGATTTTAGGGAAGAAGATGGCTGCAGGGGCCTCGGGACCCACCCTCTCCACCCCCTGGAGTCGGAGTGAAAGGCCGGCCGCCCAGCTGGCCTTCCTCCATCCCTACCCGCCTCAGCTCCCCCTGGAACGAATGCGGCTCCGGCAGGGCCGGGCTGCCAGTTGTCCAAAGACAAATCACTGGTTTTAGGAAAAAACCGCTTTTAGTGATTCACAGTTGAATCTGGCTTTAGACTCCGCTCCGCCAGCAAACGGAACAATGGGCTGCTGAGAGGGTGGCCTAGAGCTGCCAAAGGCGTGTGCGGGAAGCGCGGTCCACAGGCCTCGGGCTCTGGGCGCTGGGCACTGGGCCTGCGGACAGCGAGGGGACAGTGACAACAGGTGACCCTGTGGGTGACGTGTGGGCGTGGTGATGCTCAATTTCTGCTGCTCTGGCTTTGGGAGACCTAGGTCTCCTTCTGCCTCAATGTGCTTTCTGAGTCTGTGGAATTCTACTTCTAGCAATTTCCTTGCCAGGTGTATTCGCCACCGGCACAGAAATGCACATACAAATATTCACTGGGAGGTATTTACAAAAGCAGAAATGGGAGACAGCCCAGTGTTCCTCTTTGGAGGACTAGTTAAACAGATTATGCAGCTATACCCTTCCGTTTCCACACAAACGCCATGCAGCTGTCAAAAATCATGAGGTTTGTGTTGACTTGAAAAGATACCCATAGTATGTTAAATGGAAAAATTAAATCAGTATGTTTATGGTATGATTTAACTCATGTAAAGACAAAAAATAGCCCTGGCTGGTGTTGCTCAATGGATAGAGTGTTGGCCTGCACCCTGAAGGGTTGTGGGTTCAATTCCCAGTCATGTGCATGTCCCTGGGTTGTAGGTTTGATTCCCAGTTCTTGGTCAGGGTGCATGTGGGAGGCAACACTTCCACTCCCTCTAAACGTCAATGGAAAAATATGCTCAGGTGAAGATTAACAAAAAGAAAGAAAAAGAAAAAATAGGGATGTGTGTTTGAATATGCATAGACCCCATGCATAGACCTCTGAAGTATGGTACTAATGAATAAGAATTTGTACTTTTCTAATACTGTAGTATCTACACTAATAAAAGAGAAACATGCAAATTGGTGTCACTCCTCTATGCCCACCAGCCAATCAGGATGAGTATGCAAATTAACCCAACAAAGATGGCGGTTAATTTGCATATGCAGGCGTGGAGCAAAGACTGAAGATGACTGAAGAGACTTGGCTTCTCCACTGTGGCTGGACCAAAGGTCTGGGTCCCGGGTGCTGGAGAAAAACTGGTGCCGGCAGCCAGGGGAAGGAAGGCCTATTGCACAAATCTTCGTGCAATGGGCTTCTAGTAAAATATATAATTTTGTATTTAAAAAAAAACACATGATTTTTGTCCCTTTGCCTCCCCAAAATATCACCCTGTAGAAACAAACAAAAAGTTAACAAAAAACAATGAAAAACAAATTTAGGTTATAAGCTACTGAAGAGCAGGGAAACTGTACTATCCGCTCAACAATTTAATTCAACAGTGTTTTGGATGAACACTACTTCTCATGCTGAGGATTTTGCAAAACAGAAAAAATAAGCCACCACGGGAGCTCCTTGCTCAGTAGCTGCCCATTTCTCCCATCGATGCTAATATTACTACGAACGATGACAGGAGAGTTCACTGAGCACTGTGGTGCTACAAAGGATGAGGTGACGAACTCCACGTAAGAAAATCAGTCTCACATAGAAGATGCTTGCTCTAATCCTCAAAGAAGAGTACCCGTTCTAGGGCTTGATTTTATCCTACTTGCACTCTAATACAAGCATGTCAAACTCGAGGCCCGCGGGCCACATGCCTCATTTATTTGGCCCGTGTTAGCCTTTGAGTTTGACGTGCTTGCTCTAATACGTTGGCCTAAAGCTGTTTCATGGAGACTGGCTGAAGACACGAGGCCCCTGGGTCCGAGACAAAGGATGCCCTTACTCACCGCACAACACTCAGCATGATGATCAGCAGGTGGACCAGTTCCCTCACCTCCCATGTCCATCGGGGCAATGCCATGGGCCCAGAGGAGCTTGCGTTGCAGCCGAGGAACGCTACGCTCGGGGGATCTGCTGTTTGACACAAACACTGAGCAAGTCCGCTTGCTGTCCCGGAGGGAGACATAACCTTGTCCCTGAAGGTTGCTCACTGCAATCACACACCTGAGAAGTGGCCCAGGTGAAGCGGCCAGGGCCTTGTGTGACTGGCACGCACAGTCAGAGGCGTGGGAGCTCAAGCACCCATGGAGGGTGTCTCCCAACACAGAGCAGGCAGGACGGAGCCCTCTCAGAGGCGCTGGCCCTGTGACACAGGCCTTCCCGGGGAAGAACGGAAGCGGGGGAGCCAGCAGCCTGGGAAGAGATGGACCTGAGCAGGTGAGCAGAACCCCGTCTGACTCTCAGAAGCCTCAACGCTGCTCCCCACAGCACGGGAGGCTTTGTTTGTATGCGGTTGAACCGCGCACTATTGCTGCATTTGTAGGTTAGGAACAGTGAGTGATGGCAATTTCATGTCGCTCAATCTAGTAGACTTTCCTAATGCAGAGTGGGAGACGAATGGGACGTGGGGGGAGGGCAAGACTGCTCATCTCTTTATCTCCGTGTTTAGCCTAGTGATGCCTGGCGAATATTTTAGTGACTCAATAAAGTTTATTGAATGAATACGTAAATAGTGAGTGAATGAATGATTTAAAATAGGAGATGTTTTCAAAGAATGAAGAATTGTTTTCTTAAAAACACACAACACGACAGGGATACGGTGGCAGGTTTTCAATGCTCTTGAGGATCCGTTAAATAATAGAAAATATAAACATGGGGCTGTGCCTCTAGGTGGGGGCATGGAACTCCTAAAACCCGGGTAGTATCTTAGGGGATAAGAGCACCGGGAGCAGCTTGTGTTCTGATATTTGGTCTTTGACCCTGGTTCCTGACACCCGGCTCCAAAATCCTCTGGGATCTCCGGGAGGGGTAGGAGCGTCTTTTGTTCTAATACGGTGACCCTCAGGGGGCGTCCAGACAGCTGCCAGATGAGAGCTGGTCGCCAGAAGAGCCGCCATGATGGGAAACTTGAACATTTTGGCCCCACCCCTCATTGTCTGGAAAGTGGGGAAGGACTTGATATTGAATTAATGATCGATCATCCTATGTGATGAGGCCTCCATAAACCACCCAAATATGGGGTTTGGAGAGCTTCTGTGTTGGCGAAGACACCCACACATGTGGGGGTGATGCACCCCAACTCCACAGGGGCAGAGGGCTCTTCCAGAGCTCGCCCTGTGCAGCTCTTCACCCGGCAGCTCATCTGTGGCCTCCAGCATCTTCTTTGTTATAGAATGCACGTTCAACGCCAGCCACTGTGTCCCTGAGTCCCGGGAACTGTTCCAGCAAATGATCAAATCTAAGGAAGCGGCTCACGGGGACCTCTGTTTTGTAGCCAAATTGGACAAAAGTTGTGGGTCATCTGGGGACCTACCACTTGTGATTCGATCTGAATTGGGGGCAGTTTCCAGGGACTGAGCCCTTGACTGGTGGGGTGTGCGCTAACGTGGTCAGTGTCGGAATTGAACTGAACGGTGGGGCACCCCGCTGGTGTCCGGAGGATTAGTCACGTGGTGCGTGGAAAACCCGCCCGTCTGGTATCAGAAGTGTGGTGAGTGTGGCAGTCGTGTGGGAGTGGAGGGGACACTCTAGCTTGGGTCCTCGAGGCCATGGAGATGAAGCCTGGACCCGCAGAGTTTATATGGTTTCGAGTCGCTTTATGAAATACTGTGCCGCACGTTTGAAAGGGGACACTCTAGCTCGGGGTCCTCGAGGCCATGAACCTGGACCTGCAGAGTTTATATGGTTCGAGTCGCTTTATGAAATACTGTGCCGCACGTTTGAAAACTGAGATTTTAGAGTTTGTCTAGTACAGCGGCTAAGCTTGAGAACTCCGGAACCAGACAGTCTTACTTTAAATCTCAGCTACTTCCAACAGCACCACCTGTCAGTGCCACTTTACGCACCCGGCCTCCCCCTGCCTTGGGGTTATGAGGGTAAAAGGAAACAGATTATGAAATGCAATTAGAACAATGCCTGGGATTATTATTGTTCCGTTGTTATCAACGAAGATTGGCTGAGACCAAGTTTCTTTGAGAAACAAAGGCTGCCTGAAGGACCTGGTAGAAGGCCATGGAAGCGCGGTGACCATCTCGAATCATTCCGAGGGTGACCGCAGGACAGAGAGTCAAGCTGAGATTTGTGGACGTGGGGGAGGGGGTTGCTCAGTTCTGAGAAGAGATGTGTCTCGGCACATGAGCTTGATGAGACCAGGAAGTGCCATCCACTAGGGAGGGAAGGAGAGGCCGAGGCAGGCGGAGCCGCCGAGCTGTGCGAGCTGTGCTTGTGCACAGATGTCAGCTGCTGCGTCTTCCTGGGTGGTCAGGGCCCCCGGCGGGCATGGCTTTCTCTGGGCTCTCGGGTGAGGGGAGCACTCCAAACCCAAGAGCTGGTAATCTTCACACCCCAGAGCCATGCTATCCTCCTGCTGTGTCCCACGTTCAGAACGCAGTGACATTGGTCTTCTCAGGTGACACCTGCTCCGTCGGAGGAAGCAGGAGGTTGGCATGTGCGGGGCCGCAGTGCCCACAGGTCAGGCGGCAGCAGTTTCCTGCCCGCGTCACAGAGGGGCTGCTCAGATGGCCTCCATTCGTTAGCTGTCACACAGCTGTTCACTTGGCTGTGTCTGTGGGGTTTCTGTTTCTTGCTGATTGGTCAGATACCCTCACTTTATGGTTTATTTTATGATTATTACTTAATATTTGCATTTGACAGTCAGCGTCAGCACTTCAGATCTTCCCGTCAACCCAACAGATGATTCAATTTGCGTCTTTCCAGGGTGGATATTTGGTTACGCTTCACTGGCCACACACCCAGCCCTCTGCGTTGTCCCTCGATCTTCCCTGGTGACGATTATTGTTCCTTCCCAATGCGCGTCACACCCCTCCCAGGGTTTGTCTGGAGGTTTAGCTTAAAATATGTCTTTCTGTTGCACAATAGTTTGTAAATCCAGACATTAGCGTGTGTTTTGGGGAGGGAGGCTGAGGATAAAACCCAACATGGCCGCAGTCAGCGCACCCACACATCTGATGGGCACCAGGTTGCTCTTCCTGGGGTGGCTGCCTCACTGGGGAGGGCAGCAAATTGCTTCTCTTTCATCCTGTGGATTCCTCTACAAGGCGGTAAAAATGGAGGGCTTATGGCTGAGTGAAAACAAAGAACATAACCTAAGGCCAGTCACGAAGAGGCAGTTTCAGAGCCAGAGAAATGCTAGCTGAGGCCGGAAGAGATGGTTTCTAAGGCTTCGCACTGCTATTGGCCTCTCGCGATGCTAATAGCAGGCTTACACGCCAGGACCGAGCAAGGGGTAATGTCACGTCAGCCAGAGGAGCTCAGCTCCCCAGCTCAGGGCTGGCCGAGCGTAATGTAGAAAGCCGAGCGAAAAATAATTGAAGCCCCTGTGAAATATTTCAATTTTTTTATTGATTGAAGGCAATTATCCCTTAATTGCATATTTAAATGAGGTATTAGGAGGTTTAACTAAGCAATGCCTCTTAATTGCTGCTGCACACTAGGTGTCACAGATTGTGTTTATTTCATATGTTAATTAAAGAGAAAGGGGTATTTTATTTTATTGACGACCAGGTTCTCCGAGGCTGTGTTGTTTGGGACACAGTGTGTCTCAGGTGTCTGTCGCACGCTGGGTATTAATATCACCGTGACGAGAGGTTAAAGTTTTTAATGAAGAGGGGCGGCTCCGTTTTGTGTGTTTCCAGCCACATCGCGCCTCTTCCACGGGGGAGGGAGGGGAGCCCCAAATCCCACGGAACCATCATCCTTCGGAAAGAAACACCGGGCCCCTCCTCCACAACAATGAAGCAAAGGGCAAGCGCTGACACAACCAGGACGGCACCCCAAACGCTGGGGGCGTCAGGGTGTGCAGGGTGCTCGGGCGCGGGCGCTGTGTGTCCTGAGCAGCAGTGGTCCGTGCACGCATCTGCAAGTCGCCGCGTGATTCTTCATCGCGAAATGCACGATTGCATCGAAGCAAAGGGCAAGCGCTGACACAACCAGGGCGGCACCCCAAACGCTGGGGCGTCAGGGTGTGCAGGGTGCTCGGGCGCGGGCACTGTGGTCCGTGCACGCATCTGCAAGGCGCCGCGTGATTCTTCATCGCGAAATGCACGATTGCATGTGGACAAAAGAACAGGGAGAGAGCTTGTGAAAGAAAATCCCTGTTTCTCCTTGAAAAGAGTATCGGACATTCTTAGTGAGAAAGGTGTTTGCAAACCTGACCGTTGGAATGGGGGTCCCTACCCTGGTCCCGAGTGGCTGTGAGGAAGGGCTCAGCGTGGCTCGCTACTGGCATTCCTTCTCCGGAGTGCAATGCCAGGGTCATTGTTTAGAAAATGAGCTGGTCATGTGCAGCTCCCTCAGGCCGAACCGTCTTCCTCCTCAGAAGGCCCAGGCAGTGCAGTGAGGCGAGTAAAAGCAGGTGGGCAGACAGCGCTACTTTAGGTGCCTTGGAAAGTCCACAAATCTATTCAGGGGAACCTGAGCGTCGAATGGGGGTCCCTACCCTGGTCCTGAGCGGCTGTGAGGAAGGGCTCAGCGTGGCTCGCTGCTGGCGTTCCTTCTCCGGAGCGCAATGCCAGGGTCATTGTTTAGAGAATAAGCTGGTCATGTGCAGCTCCCTCAGGCCGACCCGTCTGCCTCCTCAGAAGGCCCGGGCCGTGCAGTGAGGCGAGTAAAAGCAGGTGGGTGGACAGCACCACTTTAGGTGCCTTGGAAAGTCCACAAATCTATTCAGGATGGAAGTTCATGCAGAGCACCAGCAGAAATATCATTCAATTGATTTTTTCTGTCTCAGAACAACAGAGGAAGGCACATGTAATATTTCTAGTGCCTATTCATTTATTTATTCACTAGTGGCCCGGTGCGCGAAATTCGTGCACGGGCCGGGGTGTCCCTCAGCCCGGCCTGCACCCTCTCCAATCTGGGACCCCTCGGGGGATGTCTGACTGCAAGTTTAGGGATCGAGCCTAAAATGGCAGTCGGACATCCCTCTCACAATCCAGGACCGCTGGCTCCTAACCGCTCACCTGCCTGCCTGCCTGATTGCCCCTCACCTGCCTGCTTGCCGGTCTGATTGCCCCTAACCACTCTGCCTGCCGGCCTGCTTGCCCCCAACTGCCCCCCACTGCCAGCCTGCTTGCCCCCAACTGGCCCCACCGCTGGCCTGATTGCCCCCAACTGCCCTCCCCTCCTGGCCTGATCACCCCTAACTGCCTCTGCCTCAGCCCCACCACCATGGCTTTGTCCGGAAGGATGTCTGGGAGGTCTCCCGGTCTAATTAGCATAATACCCTTTTATTAGTATAGATTTATTTATTCATTTACTTGACAAATATTTATTGGCTCTAGGGCATGGCCTGAAGTGGAAGTGTAAGGATACGCAAGAGTCCAGGGACATAAGCAAATAGCCACTCTGTGCTCCCCATGGAGCAGGGTCAGCGAGGGCGCAATGAAGCAGCAAAGGGAAGGGTGGCCTCCCTGGGGGGGGCAGGTGAGGAGAAAGAGGTGACATTTCTGTGCTTAGGCCGAGGCTTAAAGAATACGGGCTTGTGGGTGGCTTCATAGGACGTCCGACCGCTACTCGAACATTTCTGAACAGAGTTATCCCCTTCACAATACCTTCATGGCAACTCTAGTGTTCATTGAGTTTTATACAGATTTTAATGCTTTCCCATAATCCGTAAAAAATAACACTGTCTATTTTATTGGAACGGTTTGATATCCACCGGAATTTAACCGGAGGTTATTGGCTGGAGTGCGGTTTGTATCTCTCTCATAAACAGTCTGCGAACGAGTTGAAAACGTTCCAGCCGTTGAAGAGGGTAAAGTCTGCAGGAGAAAGTCCCGTCTCCCTGCAAGAAAGATTGTGGGGCTGGCGAGGCGCTTGGTGCCGTAAAGGATCGCTCCCATTTGCGGTCCCGAGCTCACGCGTGGCATTTGCTGCAGCCCTTATCTTCACGCTACAGCGATGGCACCCACGTCGGCTAAGTCCTCACTGGCAGCATTTTGAAAAAGTCATTCCAGCGCCGTGAATGTAAAACAGGGCGATCAGGAAAAATACGTTTCCTTCCCTGGGCTGGAAACCATCATTTAAACTGTTAGAAGCCTCAGGGCTCTAGTCACACAAAACCCACCCCTGCGCTCAGAACCTATCCTTCTCCAATGATGGTGTGTGTGTTTGTGTTTGTGTGAGAGTGTGTGTGACCAAGACCATTGCTTCTCCAAATATTCATTAACAAATCAAATAATCATTTCCGTGCCGGTCTTAGTAAGCCATAGATTCTCAAAGAAAAATAACCAACTGAAAGATCAGTCGGGAGCCGAGAACCAGGTATTAATAATTATAGGCTTTATTAGGAGAAAGGCCTGCCGGGCTGTCTCGCAACCGGAGAGCCGTGGCCCCGGCAGAGGTGAGCCCTCCTTTTGAAGGGAGGAATGAGGAAAGAACTGGGGCTTAGGGTACTTGGCGGGTGCTGATAGGTGACTCAATGTACCTTATAGGAGATTCAATTCTGTACCTCATAGTCCATATAAGGTACATAGAATTGGGCCTCCTGGTATTTCCGGGCTGCAGGCCGAGTCATGATAACCGTTACTCCGCCCGCTACTTTGGGGAGGGGGTGATCAATCACTAACGATTTTGAAGCGGACCATTTTGCACTCAGAGCCTAATTTTGGGTTGAGAGGCTGGAAGTGGCTCTATGCGGATTTTTACCCCCAAAAGAACGCTGCGCCCCCGCAGAGAACAAACAAGCCCGGGAGGGAAGCACCAGGCTTCCGTCATATGTCCAGCTCTTTGCTTTGTACAAAACGGTGTGAGCGGTTTGGTTAAAAAAAAAAAAAAAAAGAAGAAGAAAAGGGCCAAAGTGACCGGGAAAATAATGCTCGCAGTTTTTCTCAGCGGAAGGGAATGATCTGCCAGGTGGTGAGAAGCAGATCGACGTCGAAGTTTCCTAAACTTCAGCTCTGGTCAGGGACATGGGTTGTAAAACGATGCTAAGCTGATGCGGTTTGGGGCCGTTTATAGAAAAGCAATGCAGACAGCGCGTACTTTGTACTTTCGCAGTTTGCGGAAGCATCTGCGCTCTGTTCACACGTTGCGGGAGCCTCCTGGGGCCCGGGAAGGAGCTGCGAGCGAGGAGCCCCTGCTCTCGGGAATCACCTCTGTCTGCTGATTCCGCGCACAGCCCTCTCCCGGCACCAGTTCCCCGCAGACTGGTGCAGAGTGGCTTCTATTTTTAGCATCTGAATCCTAGGAAAAGTGTCCGAGAGAAATGAAATGGAGGTGCTGAAGCGTGTGAACTGGGAAGCCAGAGTGATGTGACGCTAAACAGAAACGTCCCAATTTTCACTGGAGAACGTGATTATAACTCTGGGATGACAACAGCCTTCATGGAGTGATGGTCACCAATTCTAATCCAAACCATGAACCATTCCCACATCCTGAGATGCCCTTTGATACTCGGGTGGGGGGGGGGAGGGGGGAGACGTTGTACGTATGTTGTACTTGGTGCGCCCCATTCTGAAAGCATCTCAGACATTGCCAGTCGGCGCTGTCTTTATTGTCAGTGTTGGAAACAGGGTGACCCCACATAAGTAGAGGCGCCGTTGGCTGCACTACATATGGTGTCAAGTATCTTCTCAGTGGAGAGGCCTGGAGACCGAGGCAGGATGGAAGTCTATTCATGGGACAGAGCCAATGGCTTTATAATCTCAGAGCCTCCAATTGAAGGGCAAGGCGCGCTCGAGGCTAAGGGCCCGTCTTCCATCAAATCCTGAGGGGCGCAGCGAGTGAATGGAAACGTGCATTTACTCATCCCCCGGGAACACAGTGGGAGCGAAACTGAAAGGTCCTACCTTCATGGATCAACTATAGAAGCGGGTTAGGGTGGAGTGATGAGCTGTGACACACGGCATGCAGGAACAGTGCTGAGAGCCATGAGAATATTCAGCAGGGAACCTACCTGAATCCGGAGGTGGAGGGAGGTGGTTATGATTTTGGGGTTTGCAGGGGGCCCTTTCCGTTGCATTTTTTAGTGTTTTTCCCATGACCCCCCGGGAAAAAGCAGCCGTTTAGCAATCCCCTTGTTCCTGCTCAGCCGACAGACAGGCCGCTGAGAGACTCGAGCTGCAGGGCCTGGGATGGAGGCTCTTGCAGAGATGCCGAGGCTCCGCCGCAGGCCTAGCCCGGGGTCGCTCTGGGGGGTCTGCAGTCAGGGGGGG
>NW_005353629.1:4374074-4375833 GCF_000412655.1 Myotis brandtii
GCGGCAGCGGCAGCGGCAGAGGCTGGGAAGGCATCCCTTTGGGACCGGAGCCCCGGGGGGCCGGGCTGGGCAGGTCGTCCGTCGCCTTGTGCCCTGGGCCCCGAACAGTCCCTGACCCACGCGGGTGCTTATTGCTTATGTGCCGAGTAAGTAAGTGGGTGCATAGACGACTCTTCGGGTTGGTACTGTCTCCTCTGGAACAAAGCTTCTGGAGCTCACAGACCTGCCACCTTCCTGGCCAGGAGCTGTACAGGATTCTAACGATGTGGTCAATGTCCGGATCTGGACACATGCTCCCTCAGTCACACAGCAAGGACGGTATCGCCCACTGTACACGCTGCTTCCTGAGGCCTTTAGAATGATTGTTTAACGGAGAAGGTATTTACATCAGCAAAGGAAAGATTGGTATTTACCCATGGCTAACAACAAGATGCTGAACTGCAATGAAAATAAGTGACAAAAACAGGAAGTTTCAGAAATAAGAAGTGGAAATGTTAATCAAACGTCTGGATTAAAGTAATCAAATTAGCATTGGTGGTTAAATGTAGACCCTGTTTTAAGAGACCAAACGGTCCACAGCAGTTTTAGATGCTCAGGGTTGGGAGTGGGTCAGTTTTACTGCAGTCTCCAAGTTTGTAGTTACATTTCTCCTTTCTTTTCTTTTCTTTTCTTTTCTTTTCTTTTCTTTTCTTTTCTTTTCTTTCCTTCCTTCCTTCCTTCCTTCCTTCCCCTTCTTCCCCTCCTCCTCCCCCTCCTCCTCCTCCTCCTTCTTTTTCTTCCTTCCTCCCTTCCCCTCTCTTCCTGTCTTGTTTCTCTTGTCTGTTCTTCCCTCCTTTTCTCTCTTCTCTTTCTTTCTCTTATTCATTCATTCACTCTTTCTTTCTTTAATTTATTCACTGATTCACTCTTTCTGTTTTGATTTCAAAGCCGAATGTAGTACTTGGTTTCCTGTCCTGAGATTGGGACTAGAGGGAGATGGTCAATGTATTTAGAATGAGAATCCAAATCTATTCCTCACAGAGGCTCTGACTTTCCCAACAACGAGAGTGATTACGTTCCCTGTGACCCTGTTTGGACCCCTGCCTCCTTGGAGAGTCTGCGCTGTATTCACAGCCAGTGCCCTCTGGAGAAGTGGGGGCCTGTGAACCAGGCAACAAAGACCCGAGCGGGGGCCCTGGGCAGTTACATCAAAGTGGAGGATCAGACGATGAAATCGATGAAGTGCGAAGTGCTGTTACTCACTCTCAGGCTCCATTTAGCACCTCAGCCCTGGGTTTCAGCAAAGAAAATCTTCTGGAATCGATACCGCTATCATTTCACGAAATTGCAGCATTGTGTACTGAAAATGAGCCATAAATCAGCGCCAGGCCTCACTTGCTGGAGGACACAGCTTCACCGTGAGCGCGCCGGCAACCTGGAGCTGGTGTCGGGAGCTCAGCGGGCCCAGCCATGTGGTTTTTACACTAGCAGGATCGACAAGTCTTGGGCAACTTTAAAAACCAAAATAGGAAATAATATTTCAAAGACAGGCGGTTACGAGCTCATTCCTCCTCACTGTTGCCCTCGCTGCAGATCCCCCTGTCTTTGAGCTGGACAGAGAGAAGAAGCACTCATATTGGCCTCCAAGAATCTTCCATGAGTCATCCTCAGAGATCAGGGGCCCAGAAGGTGGAGAGAAGTTTCCACTTCACTGATGGCTTCCTCCTGAGCCACCCCACAAAGCTGCCTTGCCTCCTCCCCAAATATTGGGCTGCCCCCC
>NW_005353629.1:4377964-4380403 GCF_000412655.1 Myotis brandtii
TTGCATTAGTGTTAACCAAATAACTAGCTTTTTAAAATGTTGAATAATTAGGAAAATGAAAATTACAACCACAATGAGATAACACTTCACGTCCACCAGGTTGGCTGAAAGACAGATAATAAAAAGCATTAGAGAGGATGTGAAAATATTGCAGCCTTCACACTCCTGAATAACCAAGGGGTCAAAGAAGAAATCAGAATGAAAATCAAAACATATCTTAATGCGTTACAGTTCTACGTGGACTGGTTGCTTAGCTTTCACATTGCGATTTTTATGCCTTTTTTCCCCCCAGAGCACTGAAATGCTCTTTTCTGTGCTAGTGAAATTGACCATCTTTCATTCACCAAAAATATTAATATTTTATTTTATTAATAAATTATTGCATTAATGTTAACCAAATAAAATGAAAATACAACCACAATGAGATAACACTTCACGTCCACCAGGTTGGCTGAAAGACAGATAATAAAAAGCATTAGAGAGGATGTGAAAATATTGCAGCCTTCAGATATTCCTGAAGTGGGAATGTAAAATGGTGCAGCCACTTTGAAAAACTATTTGAAACTTTTAAAAAATGTTAAACAGCGGGGCCAGCGTGGCTTAGTGGGTGAGGGTCAACCTATGAACCAGGGGGTCACGGTTCGATTCCTGGTCAGGGCACAGGCCGGGTTGCAGGCTCAGTCCCCAGTGGGGGGCCTGCAAGAGGCAGCCAATCAATGATTCCCTCTCATCATGCCGCGTGGCGCCGGTTTCATTTCTGTAAAATGCGAAGAACAGTCCAATCCACAGAGACGGAAAGCAGCTTAGTGGGCACCAGAGGCTGCCACGACCACGCGAGGGTGGAGATTGACTGCTGATGGGTGTGGGCTGCCATTTCCAGCGCTGGAAACGCTCTAAAATTAGAGCGTGGTGAGGCTGCGGAACTCTGCATACACTAAAAAGCATTAAATTACACACTTTGAAAGAGTGCATTTCATGGTATGTGAACTTCATCTCCATAAAGCTGTTATAAAAAGAGGTGCTGGAAAGTCTCATGTCTAGATGGAAACTGGTGTTCAGTGGAGAGTAAAAGGGCCTGGGAGACTTTTATCTCCGCTTTTCTCTTCACTTTCTTCTCAGCACCTCACTCCTCCGCTCCGCTGTTTACATCTGAAGTTCACAGGAGAGAGAAAGTGGGGAATCTCAGGGGGAAAGAGAAAATACGAAGCTCTTCTGGAGAATTACCCCGGGTTTCAAGAAAAAGTGGTTAAAATAACACAGACGCCATAAAGAATTAAAGACATCTTTCCACTACATTCAAGACCTGAGAAGGATGGCTTGCTTTGGCATAGAGGAAAATATTAGCCTAAAATAAAAAAATAAGAACGAGTATAATTCACTCATATTTACCATATTATGCAGTATTGCTACTGACATATAATTTATAAATAAATATACTGGGTCAAGGGTCCATGCTTACAAACATTTCCTTCATGTCTGTAATCAACAAAGCCAGTAACAAGCTTGGAGACCACCTGCCTCGTCCACGGCGCTGCAGGAAACAGTAGCCCCCAAGGTGAAGGGCATAGAATTGGACAGAGAGCCTGAACCCGCACCCAGCCCATGCTCTGTAAGTCACTTGGTTGGTTCAGTGTATCCATCAGTCAGTGACCAAGAGGAGAAGACCAGGTAGTTCAACAGAGGGAATTAAATTTGGGGAAAGTAAGCGAAAAGGTGTTGGGAGGGCTAAAATGTCCTGGAGGAAATAGTGAGAAAACCCAAGATGTACAACACTAGGAAGCAACAAATTCTGTTAGGGAGGGTGGGATTAAACCCTAACCCCGTAACCCTAACACTAACCTGAATCCTATTTCTACCCTATCCCCTAACCCTATCCCTAACCCTATCCCTAACCCTAACCCAAATCCTATCTCTACCCTATCCCCTCACCCTATCCCTAGCCCTAACCCTAACCCTAACCCTAACCCTATCCCTAAACCTATCCCTAACTCTAGCCCTAACCCTATCCCTAACCCTATCCCTAACCCTAACCCTAATCCTAAACCAAGCATGTCAACTCCTGGCCTACAGGCCACATGCCTCATTTATTTGGCCCGTGTTAGCCTTTTTGTTTGACATGCTTGTTGATGAATTCCTTTACCTTTTTCTTGTCTGTGAAGCTCTTTATCTGACCTTCAATTCTAGATGATAGCTTTGTTGGGTAGAGCAATCTTGGTTGTAGGTCCTTGCTATTCATCACTTTGAATATTTCTTGCCACTCCCTTATGTCCTGCATAGTTTCTGTTGAGAAATCAGCTGACAGTCGTATGGGCACTCCCTTGTAGGTAACTAACTGTTTTTCTCTTGCTGCTTTTAAGATTCTCTCTTTGTCTTTTGCTCTTGGCATTTTAATTATGATGTGTCTTGGTGTGGTCCTCTTTGGATTCCTTTTGTTTGGGG
>NW_005353629.1:4380844-4406801 GCF_000412655.1 Myotis brandtii
TCATTTGTGACATGTTTCTTTGTCTCCGCATTTTGGTTGCTTCCCTATGTTTGTTTCTATGTATTGGGTAAAGCTGCTATGTCTCCCTGAATTGGTAGAGTGGCCTTGTGTAGTAGGTGTCCTGTAGGGCCCAGTGGCTCAGCCTCCCAAGTCACCTGAGCTGGGAACTCTAGGTGCACCCCTTTCTGGGCCTTGTTGTAGTTGAGACTTGGTTGCTATTGGTGTCAGTGGGAGGAATTGACCTCCAGACCACTTGGCTGTGGAGACCAGCTGCGACTACAGTGGGAGAGCTTCTGTGCAGGAGACACCCTTATGGAGCAGGACTTGCTTCAGTGGGGCTTTGGTGCTTGCTGAGTCTGCCCCTTGAGGTGTTGCTTTATGGATGTATAGAGTTGTAATCTGGTATGGTTTGACACTGACCATTGGGTACCTGGCTCTTGGGTCTCCAGAGAGGTTCAAAGTCAGCCACTGCCTGGGTCCACCCAGCAGGAGCTACAGAGAGAGAGAGCTACAGATTCCTCCTCTTTGTATCAGGTTTGAAAGTGCCCAGATGAGGCCCAGCTGTGAGGCAAGGCAGGCTGGTGCTGGTGCTGGGTCTTGGGCCTTTTATTGATAGGTTTGGGCCTCCCTGACCCAGCTGCACCTTGTTTGACAGATTTTAGCTTGAGCAAGAACAGGGGATTCATATGCAAAAGCTTCTGCACACAGCTTGGGTGGGGTTGTAAACTGGATGAGGTGGGGTCTTAGGGAATCACCAGGGCAGAACAAACAAATGGCTGCCAGTCAGCCCTGTAGCTGGGGAGGCCCCAGCATAGGAACAATGATCCCTGCGAGAATCTCCTTTTGGGAGAAGGCCACCCTGAGTTCCTGTCCTGATGTCAGACAATCCAGTTCCTCCTTGTTTGTGTCTGCGTCCTCCAGAGCCTCGCCCTGGTGCTGGAGCTCAGAGGAAGTGGGACTTTGTAAGTTCAGTTCGTGTGCTGGCCTTTTAAGAGGAACAGCTGGGTCTCCAGCAGACTCTGTGTCACTGAGCCCCAATCCGCACTAGTTTTTATAACCCGTAGTTCTTACGGCCTGTAGGGACTCCTATACCCAGCCCTGGGAGCCTGGGCTGGGGGTCTGGTGTGGGGCTGGGAGCCCCTGCTTCTCCAGTGGCCTCATCAGAGACTATCTCCCTCCCGATTAAAAATTGGCCCATGTGGGTGCCAGCCCAGTCCATTCCACGCCTCTGCACCTCCTGCCCATCTCAGTCTGCTTTCTTCTTTAGTTGTAGGACTTCCATTCAGCCAGCTTTCTGGTGGTTCTGGATGATGGTTGTTCTGTATCTTAGTTGTAATTTTAATGTGGTTGTGGGAGGAGACGCGTACAGGCGTTCGCTTACACCACGATCTTGGTTCCTCCTCGGACGCTTCTCTTCTTTCTGCAGAGCTCCAATCATGAAGACAGGAACAGGGCCCTGGGAGGCGCTGGAGAGATTTGCTGGAGAGAATGTCCACGTCCTGAAAGAGGGGTGCGGAAGATCTGACCTCCGGTTTGGGGTACTGCATCAGATGAGGGCATTTCTATGTGGTTGGAACCATTGCATTTTGAGGGTCTATATATGACAGTAGTTTGTTCTCACTCTCTGACTCATGTAGTAAATACTATTATCTCAGGAAGTAAACTAAGAAACTGAGATGCAGAGAAGATAGATAAATTTCCACCAGAAAAATACCAGCACCGCTAAGATTGGAGTCCAGAGGTTTCTGCCCCAGAGCCCTGTGAGTATTAGCTTGTCATATCGTTTCAGTCCCTTAGAAAATGAAACCCAGAAAGGCTAGCAATGGTAGGCTAAGGCCCGGAACAGACTTAGATGGAGGTGACGCCACAGGGAGATTCTGATAAGCCTGGAGAGAGGGCGCCGGGATCCTGGTTATTCAGAGAGGAGGGAGCTACTTCCTGACCTTCTATGGCAGTGGTTCTCAACCTTCTGGTCCTTTAAATACAGTTTCTCATGTGACCCAACCATAAAATTATTTTTGTTGCTACTTCATAACTGTAATGTTGCTACTGTTATGAATCATAATGTAAATATCTGATATGCAGGATGGTCTTAGGCGACCCCTGTGAAAGGGTCATTCGACCGCCAAAGGGGTCGCGACCCACAGATTGAGAACCGCTGTTCTATGGGAAGTGTGGCCTGTAGGGAACCCTAAAGCAGCACTTCTCAACTCTGTGCACCTGTCACCTAAGGGTTTTCTTAAAATGCAGATCCCAGCCTGGCTGGCGTGGCTCAGTGGCTGAGTGTCGACCTATGAACCAGGAAGTCATGGTTCGATTCCCGATCAGAGAGCACAAGCCCAGGTTGCGGGCTCCATCCGCCGTGTGGGGCATGCAGGAGGCAGCCAATCAATGGTTCTCTCTCATCATTGATGTTTCTATCTCTCTCTCCCTCTCCTTTCCTCTTTGAAATCAATAAAAATATATTTAAAAAAAAAAAAAATAAAAGGCAGATTCCAGTTTAGGCAGCCTGGGCCGAGGCCTGAGACCTGCATTTCCCAGGTGCTCTCGGGGATGATCATGCTGCTGGTTGGGGGACCACACCCAAGTGGGAAGGATCTGAGAGGCTTGGTTCAAGGGTGAGCATCTTAGAGTTCAAAGTCCAGTCCCCCAAGAGCTCCTGATGTTTAAAGGAACCGACTCTGTCCATGTTTGCTCTAAATTACAAAACCCCGGTTCCCAGCGTGCCTTGCAGAGCAGCGCCTGGTCGTCTGGACGCCTGGGTCGGGCCTCTCATCCAATTGAGTCTCTGGCTGTGTGTATTTTGCAGGTACTGGTCTGCAGGCGGTGAGAGTTTACAGTCATGAGATGCAGTGGCGGGCTATAGATCAAAATATTTCCCCTTATTTGACTGTAATCTATGGGGAAGGGTGAAATGGCCAATTGATTACAATGTAGAATATAAAAAGATCAAAGTCCTCCAGCACAGAGCCGCCCGCTGTCCGCAGCACGGAGCGGGCGCTCCTGGGAAAATGTCCGGGTAATATATGAGGCATTAAAAATTCTGTTGCATTATTCTTGCCACCAAGATTGTAATGAAAATGGGAAACGGCACCAACTTAACCCATTCTCATTACAACCGTTAGATTGCAATCTCACGCTCCCCCTCAGAGGAGACTAAATGAGATTTTAAACAAAAGAGAGGACGGAGAAGTATGGAGAATAAAGGAGCAAATAGAAACTGGAAAGTTAGAAAGAGTGGTGCCTGGTAGACCTCCCCGGTTCGTGCAAGGCGTTGTCTTCACTTCAGAAACGAGAAGGGAGAGCAGGGCCTTGCAGAGACCCATTCAGGCCCCGGTGGGAACCGCAGCACAGCCCACGCATGGCAGCCGCACACAACGACCAGGAACATGGCCAGCACAGCTCTGCCCTCGCCCTCTGAGAGCCTGGCTCACTTTAGGTTAGAGCAGCGGTTCTCAACCTGTGGGTCGCGACCTCTTTGGGGGTCGAAGGACCCTTTCACAGGGGTCACCTAAGACCATCGGAAAACACATATATAATTACATATTGTTTTTGTGATTGTATGCTTTAACTATGTTCAATTTGTAACAATGAAAATACATCCTGCATATCAGATATTTACATGATGATTCATAACAGTAGCTAAATTACAGTGATGAAGTAGCAACGAAAAAAAGTTTATGGTTGGGGGTCACCACAACATGAGGAACTATTTTAGAGGGTCGCGGCATTAGGAAGGTTGAGAACCACTGGGTTAGAGGGTCACAATGAAATTACACAAAAAGAAAAGAAAAAATACTCAAAAGACCAACAACAACAACCAACCCTGAGAGGAGGAGTCTTGCCAAGGCCTTTGTCTACACATCGTCCCATTTTGAGCTCCCTCCTCATTGTTGCCTTGCCAGGCAAGCTAGCACGCTTAGATCATACAAGTGTTCTTGCTTCCTTTGTGTTCCTACTGTGAACTGGAATGAAGACTCTTTGAAGGTAACATGCAAAAATGCACAGTATGCATGGCCAATACCCCGAGAGACACGCCTGCCAGGATTTATGGAAAACCTTGGGATGCCGGCCGTATTGGTGAATTTTTCAGAGAAAGCCATACATTCTAGGCAGGTCTGCAGACATTTACTGAGCACTTACTGGTTCCAAAGTATCATGATGTTGCCCAGGAGGAGACCAGCCTACATCCCTTCATTACGTCGCGGGGAAATACATTTATCGATTTGCTGTGGGCCAGACACTGGCAGGAGCTGGGAGAGGTTTGGATTGGGAGCTAGGATCCTTATCATGTCTGGTTGAGTGGTAGAGCAAGGCGCTGCACCAATAAAGCAAATAATTGTGTAATTGCAGTTTGTGATAATAAATAAAAATGAAAATAACGAGCTAGTAAGAGAAGGCCAGAGAGGGAGAACTAATCAGCAGGGACAGGAAGGAGCGGGTCTCTCCCAGGAAGTGGCATTCAAGGAGGACCTTGAGCCAGCCCAGGAGAAAGTGGGAGACGCCAGCTCCTGGTGGAGAAGGAGGGGCTCCTGCCCTCTAACTAGCAAATCAGAGCCCAGTCTAGTGGGGAGGCTGGGTCACTGCTGTGGCTGCCACCTGAGAGCAGAGACAGCGGGCTACTCTCCTGGCCTCTTCTTTCTTTCCTCCAATCGCCAGCAAGTGCCTCCCACTGGCCCAACCTTGCTGGTCGTCACTGGCCACAGGAACCAGGCAAATGCCATTTGCAGAAGAGGGAGAGGAGAGGAGAGGAGAGGAGAGGAGAGGAGAGGAGAGGAGAGGAGAGGAGAGGAGAGGAGAGGTGGGGAGTAGATCTAAGCAGCAGAGGCCCCAACACCGATCGATACACAATATGTAAACCAGCAGTCTCTGCTTTAGAGAAAAAGGGAGCAGGTAAAAGAGAGGAAGTGGCAGCCTGGTGGCGGGTGCGGTCAGAGGTCACTCTGCGGGTGAGGGGGTACACGGGAGCTAGTGGATGAGGTGAGGGAGGACAGGGTCCAGGCAGAGAGAAGCATGCGCAATGGCCCTGGGGCAGGAACACGCTCTGCCTGCTGGAGGGACAGCAGGCCCTGGGAGCCATGAGGAAGGAAGAGGAGATCAGAAAACACAGGAGAGGAGGGCAGGGCAGGGCCTGGGGGGCTTTCTGACCAGGGCAAGGATTTGCTTTCTCAGCTGAGTGCTAGGGCAGCCCTGGAGGTGTGGGGCAGAGGGCAGCAGGCCCTGCTTCCAGCTTCTGAAGGCTCGGGTGGCTGGAGGGGGGCAGGGAGAAGCAGCAGCGCTGGTGAATAGTGAGCCGTGGGCTCTCCAAAGGAAAACAAGCAAATAAATGTGTCAGTGCAAGTTGTTAAAAGAGACTGAAAGACAGTAACGGGGGAAGAAGAGAAAGACAAAGGGGAGCTCTAACTGGATGGTTGGGGGGGGAAGGCCTCCCCCTGGGGAGATCCACGTGGTGTGGGCCAGGGACACATCGAGGGCAGCGTCTGCTTCCCTGATGGTGGAGAAAAACACTGACAAAGCCAGCAAACAGCCTCTGGGGAACAGAGTATATTCTGTGTCCTCCGGCAACACATTCCAGTGTTTACCATGTCCCCAAAGGGTTTATCTCTGCGTCCAACTTGCGTCCACCCAGCCCACTGGGAGCCTTTCTGTCGCTCTGAGTGGAGAATGGAGGGCAGCTCGCTGAGCCCTAAACTTGGCCTCATTAAGTCGCCTGCTCGCCGGTGGGCGCTCGGGGGGGACACGGTGCAGCTGCCCGCCCTCCTCGCCGCTGAGCCCCATCACTGCGCCCCAGTCCCGTGCAGTTGGGGAGAATAGGGACACATTTGAGTGATGCTGTGCGTCGCCTGCTGTGGCCCAGCCTGTTGGAAATTACTGCGCCTCTGGACACCAGCCCGAAGTGAGATGCAGAACGAGCCGCAAAGGGACCTGCCCGGAGGGTTTTGCAATTCCCACTGCCGAGGCCCAGGACTCTGGAAGCGGGTGGAAGGAAATGAGAGGGAAAAGCAGCGGAAACAGTTCACTGAGCGTGTTCGGAGGTTATCTGTGGTGTTGTTTTGACAGCTTCTGAAAGGATGTTGCATAGATATGGTAACAGGGAAATAAGGGTTACAAAAACCACACACACACACACACACACACACACACACACACAATTATAGAATTACGTCAAAGCAATACTGTATTTCAGGAACACCCCTGCTCGATGTACTGTTTTTCAGGCCAGGAATTTGGTGTGCAATGAGAGAGACTGGCGGATCATGAATGCTAATGCTGAGAGCAGGCGGTGGTGATTCACGAGAGAACAGGGATTCCCAGGAGAGAACAGCCCTGGGAGCGATCAGGGTTATGGTTAGAGAGACAGTGGTGCCGTGCACTGCTCGACGGCTTTCTACAGGAGTATTTTGTAGATGGCAGCTGGTTTGTGTCCATTTTATAGATCAAAATGTGAATTCATTGTTTATTCACAATCTCATTGTCTTATCCTTTTGGTCTCGTGTCATGTGTACAGGATACATACATTCGAATGCAGATTTTCTAGCAATAAAAACTGGTAGAGAAACTGGGCAAATACTTTAGAATGACACTCATGATGAACTCTAACATAGTATGTCCTAAAGAAGGAAGAAGGAACATTTGCTCAGTCTTTACAATCACCCTGAAGAGTTTTATGCAATGAGTGGTGATTGCATTTTGTTGTGTAACTCTGAGTGTACACAGTCTTATTGAAGACACACACAGAGAGAGAGACCTTGAATGTGCTCTGAAGACACACTGTTGGCACAGAGGTGGGTCGGCACAGGGGCACGCCGCTAAGAAAGGCTCAGGAAGGGTTTTGGAGATCTCCAGATGAAATTAGATCTGAGCATGGGAACCAAGGAGACATTGAGACGAAGGTGTGTATTTCCCTGCTCAAAGACGAGTATTTCTCACCTCGACAAGAAGCCACACTCTTCGGGTTCCATCAGCGTTATCCCCACCTCATTAGTATATTTTTGCCTAGAAATCACCCAGCATTCATTTTATTTTTACAAACAAAGCAGCCCTTTGAAAATGTGAGTCTCCATTTGCACACACAGGCGTTTCTCTCCATATGCCAAGCCCATTCGAGTGCCAGCAGGGCTGGTAGTTAGCGTGTGCCCTAATTACGCATCCCCCACCAACTCTCCATCCCTCCGGTCTCCCGTCAACCGACACTTCCTCGGGGAAGTCTTTCCCTTAATTAGATGCCTCCTACCTCCATCCCGATTAGACTCTCAGAAAACCATGTTTTTGTAAAAACAATTTGCTATGATATACTTATTTTTTGTGTTTATTTATTTAGGGTCTAACGCCCTCATAGACTCTGAGTTCCATTAGGTCAGGGATATGTCTATGATGTCCATGCTGTATACTTCACACTTAAGAATGGGGCCTGACTCACAATAGGCATTTAATAAATATTTGTTGAATGGTGGAATGGAACCATTTAAAAATTGTTAATATTAATGAGAATAATTGGTGTTATGAGAAAGACCAAAGATAGAAGTGTTAACTCAAGCCCTGGAGCCTTTTATAGACACGAGCCAGAACTCTTCCATGCAATTTCGCAGCAAAAGAAAACAAAACTGTGAAACCTTTTTAAAAACATAAAATAACTTATCCAAGGCCTGTTCTCAGAAGCCGTGTGAGGGCTGAACACATATCCTGAAGGCAGAGGATTTCTCTCCGATCAGGTTTGCTCTCCTTTTCTTTAAGGTTGGTTGGCCAAGGCGCTGCTAAAACTGAAAGACTCAATCTGATCCAGCAAGTTCCAATGTCTTTTTCCTGCTCCGTATTGTCCACTCGTCTTATTGCCTGAGATGAATTGTTATTTGTCCTTTTATTCGGGCAGCTCAACGCGGCTACGCAGCTGAGTTCCTGAAGGTTACCTAATGCAGCCCTGTTAGGCCATCTTATTACTTCTGGGGCCTGGGCTCACCGTTCATTCTTCAAGGTTAGTGAGTGGGCGTGGGCATGGGCGTGGAATGCCCTTGGTCTTGGCTGGTGGTTTCTTGTCTCTTCCAGTTTATGAGTTGCAGGAGCCCATCTGCTCGCAGATGCTCTTGACAGGGTGGGGCAAAGGTAGGCTTACAGTTGTGAGTATGAGAAACACAGTTTATTCTTGTATTATTTATTAATATATTATTTTCCATGCGAACGACTATAACCTGCCTTTGCCCCACCCTGTATCTAGCTGAGTGAGTGCAGGAAGCGGGGCTCAGGCCTGGTGCTAGATGAGAAACCTGAAGGTGGTTGTGGCTCTGAGGGCAAGGTTGACAAGGCTCTGTGTGAGGATTGAAGAAGAAGGGAGAGCACACCTCATACCTCATGCTTCCGAAAACACCTTATAAATCCCTTTATGTTACTCTACTAGAGGCCCAGTGCACGAAATTCGTGCAAGGGCAGGCCTTCCTTCCCCTGGCTGCCAGCTTCGCAGCCCCGGCTTCACAGCCCCGGTCCCGCCCCCCATCCACACCCGCCTTGGCCTGGCGCTGCTCGAGTCTCCCTCCACACATCTCCGGTTCCCCGGTTCCATGGAGCACTCCCCCCAACCCCCATCTATCACCCTGCAGAGGGTGGCCTGGGGCGATCTTGGGGTGATGGCAGGGCCCGCCCCCCTACCCCCCAGACCAATCGCATCGCACCTGCCTTGGCTGGCCTGGAGCCAGTGTGTGTCATAGCCTGGTTGTCCAAACAGTTGTTCTGCTGTTCAGTTGATTTGCATATTACACTTTTATTATTATAGATGATTCTGATGAAAAATGACACACACATACACAGAAAACATGAGTGGTTGTATGTGTGTTTGTGTGTGTGATGCATGAGAAAATAATATTGGAGGTGAAGAGGCACTTCATGTTAACAAGCTTAATATTATCTTCAGACAACTTTATGAATGAATTTCTCCTAGGTCCTTATAGGAGCTTCCATATATATTTCTGCTTAATAATCCTTAATATTAAAGGAATAAGTGACAATAGATCTATGATCATGAATGTCATAGAATCAAAAACACCAAGTCTGGAAGAGATGTTGTAAACAGGCTAAACTTGATCTCACTCTGCTAAACATAAAGAGATTTATTGTCAGAGGGATTAAATGACTTGGCCATAATCAAAATAAGTCATGTGCAGAATTGGGCTTAAATAATGGAGATGGAATCTTTTAGGAGAGAGATGAGAAATCACTCTGCAAGTTTGACCAACACAACTGGAGGATTCTGACCAAATGAACTCTCTTCTTCCCAGCCTCCCTCTGCCCACACTTGTAAGCTATCTGTTCTAAATTATTTAGAAATTGTCTCAGCATCCACCTCACATGTTTGGGTAGACATATCCATAAAGAGTTATATAAGCCGTATTATTATCATAATTATTATTATCATTAGCTGCTTCATTTCTTATCGTTTTCCTTGTGGTTCATGGAGGGTCTTGTGAGGGCTGTTAAAGAGCTTGAAAAAAAAAAAGAATTGTACTTGTAGATATTTATTTTTATTGTATTATTTAGAACTCTATCTTAGGGACTCTTGTGAATTCCCAGCTCACTAATCCACAAAAACCCGAAATTCTCACCCTGCTCCTCTGTAAGCTCTCACAGCAGTGAGATGGAGTGAAGGCTCTTACTACTAAAACTTCATTACTCATACAAAATATTCGCGAGCACTCCTATGCTGTGGTGTATGCTAAATAATTAAAGCAGACTACACTTGTCAGAAGAGCTGAAGCAAAGATATACTCCTCTGTTTGCAGACTGGGTAGGCAATGACTTCCTCATTAATGCAGCAATTCGCTAAGGATTGTCATAGTTAATGGGAATTAGCCAAGTGTTAGCAAGCTCATATTCATCTTTTGAGAGGCTATTCTGTATTCAAAGTGTACTTATTGAATCTCATTCTTAAGGTTCTTTTCAAATGAAAACCTCAGGAGTCACATTTTTCAAAGGTGTCACTATGGGACTTCCTCTGGGGGTTAAACAAGTTTAGAATTTACATGAGTTTTGGAGCCCGGTGTTTCTGGGACTGTCTTGCCCTCTCTCCCTGAAGAGTGGTGACTGTTATAAAACGCCGTCAGGCTTGTGCTTGTTGATCCAGAGGCTGCTTAGTGGTTCACATAATCGCGCTCTGCTAAACACTCATCCTACACGGATTTACTCAATACTGGACCAAGCAGCGTGGCGTGGCCAGAAACTTAACAGGAAAAACTGTCACTATTAGAAATAAAGTTGTTATAGCTTCGAACTAGGTCAATTAAAACGATGACACATTTCTAGAATTCATTCATTCATTCATTCAACAAATATCCATTGAGTATTTACCATGTGGCAGGAATTGTGTAAGGTAGTGGACGATACAGACCAGGTTCCTGCCTTCGGGAAATTTGTAGTTTAGCAGGTACAAGGATTAGCTTCAACAATATGAATTTTCTTTTATTTGACTACTAGTGGCCCTGCGCACGAACCTGTGCCGCTCGCCTCAGCTGGCCTCCCTGCCCACTGCTGCTCGCAGCTCTCCGCTGCACGTAGCTCGCTGCCCGCCCTTCTGTAGCTCTCTGTCGCTTGTAGCTCACTGCCACTCGTAGCTAGCTGCCCCGCCCTCCTGCTGATCAGTCGTTATGTGACGGCATCCCGACCAATTTGCATATTACCCTATTATAAGTATAGATTACTGACTTTCAAGTCAATTTCATGTGTTGCCACCCAATACGAAGTGCGCCATAGGAGCACATAGGAAGAAGCCCGGCATCGGCGCAGGATCAGACAGTGGCTCCTTGAGGAAACATATTTGAGGCAAGAGGAGGAGGACGAGGAGGAGTGAACTAGACGAAGTAGGAAATGTACCGGCGGTGGCGGTCGGACGTGTTAAGCTCATCTGACTGAGAGCCTGATTGTGCTGGGGCCTCCAGGGCAGAGTTCAACAGGGAAGAGGGCAGAGAGGAGTGTGGCGAGGGGAGAAGGGCCAGAGTGTAGAGGGACATGGACGTCATGTTGTTCAGCCTGCATTTTAAAGCCAGGGAACAGTTTGTAGCAGAAAAGCAAACTGATTGGATTTGCACCCTTGGAAATCATGGTTGCTGCAAAATAAAAAGGGATGAGAGACAGGCAAGTCTGGAGGAGGTGTGGCCGGTTGAGAGGGTGGGAGATGGTGCCGGCTCGCCAAGATCGGTCACAGTGGGTGGAGAGAAAAGGATATTTGGGGGATAGAATGGACAGGACCTGGAAATGCAATGGATGTGAGGGGCTCAGGAAGAACCTTGGGCTCTGGGTTCATGGTGGTGCCTTGGATGAAGATAGAGAACACTGAAGGGGCAGTAGGTTGTTGAGCTGCTAAATGCAGATTTGTGCAAATTGTACCTTAGCCAATTCTTGGGGGTTCTTGGGAGACATTTAAGTAGCAGTCCTACTAAGAGTCAGTTATACAGGTTTAGAGTTCATGAAAAAGTGAGGTCTGCACAGGAAGTGAAGATTTAAGAGGACTTATGACTAGAGGGCAATTGAAGATCGGATAGCCAATCCGATTTCCCGGGGGGCATAAAACATGCGAGAAAAGAAGGAACAGAGGGAGGAAAAATAGTCTACACTGGGAGGCAGAAGGGAAGAAGACAAACAGGGGAGAACAAAGGGAGGAATTTGCTATTGCAAACAGTGGTTTGAAAAATTAATGGTCATTTGTTTTTAAAGCTTCTGAGAGTTTAAGAAAATAAGAACTGATATTGTAAAATTAATTTAATTTTAAATGAAATTCAATTATAGAATAAAATGTAATTGTAAAATTAATTTAAAATCAAGTCAGGTAATGAAACGTGTGACTTACTTAGAGAAAAAGACATTTCTTAGAACCCTATTCTGATTACAGGTCAACAAAAATGTATGGCCAACCTGATTTATTCAAATGAAAAATTTTCTTTTCCATTTGGTCTTGACTAGCCCTTAAGTATCCTGTCAGGTCATTGGCTGAGTGGCAATGATTCATGTAAGGAGAAATCAATCACTACATATATTTGGCTTCAGATCAATGTTGTCTTCAGTTTGGTAGGTCAGAGAACAACCACATGATGGGACAAATCCACGATGCTTTTATCCCACTCTATTTCTCTCCTTTTACTCTCACAAATGTCCCTGTTTGGACAATAAATGAAAGATTTTCTGAGCCATGAATGTACTACTTCTATGTCTTTCCAAAATTCGGTTCTTGCTGCTCAGGTAAGAAGGGGTTCAATTCACACAAATGTGATTTTATTATGGACTTTGTGGCTAATTGTAAGAAAATCAGATGAGACACATTTATGGATTTTTTTTTGAAAGCAGTCGTCAGAAATGTATAAAGGAAAAGGCTATTTTTCTGCTTTGAATAAATAATGTTCAATTAGGAATAATCAATGTTTATTGAACACCTATTACGGGTTAGGCACCATGTTCAGATTCTCAAGTTTCTTGCTCATACAAGCATTTATTTTTTAGTACTTTGATTCCGCCTGCAATACTTGTCCTGATTTTTATTGGCCTTTATATTATTGAGATTTTCTTTCCCTTCCCTCCTTTAATTGTTAGAAATAGAATCTCCCTTATTGTATATGTGCTTCATTATTCTACTTGGGTTCTATTTGCACGAGAAGAAGACACGTTGGTGTTTGATCTATGATATGTCGTAACAGAGATGTTGGCATCTATCAAATCTAGGAAGGAGGGAGCTTCTAGATTAGAGGGAGGAACATCCCCCTAGGGATGTGGTTATAGTGTTTTTCCTTGCAGCTTGGAGCCATGAGGGCACCAATGAAATGGGTGGAGGTGTTAGGGGAAGCCAGTAGGAGCACAGAAAAGTGAGAGCAGATCTGTGCCCCAGCCCCTTCCCTGCCCTGTCCACCCAGCCCGGCTGATGACCCTCGGAGGCCAGGCCGCCAGGGAGAGCTGGCAGGTCCCTCGTGGGCACAGAAACAGCACTGGAGTCCAAAGGCCCTTCCGTCTGGGAAGAGACAAGAGCTTTAATAATAAAGGGAGGGCTTCTCGGGAGTGTGTCTAGAATAGGGGTGGGCAAACTTTTTGACTCGAGGGCCACAATGGGTTCTTAAACGGGACCGGAGGGCCGGAACAAAAGAATGGATGGAGTGTTTGTGTGAACTAATATAAATTCAAAGTAAACATCATTACATAAAAGGGTACGGTCTTTTTTTTTTTTTAGTTTTATTCATTTCAAACGGGCCGGATCCGGCCCGCGGGCCGTAGTTTGCCCACGGCTGGTCTAGAACCAAGGCGAAGGTAAAGGATGAAACGGTTGAAGAATGCAGCTGTTAGGAGCGAGTCAGATGGTCTCGGGCCAACTGGAGTGAGAGGAAGAGGACAGAGCTCTGTCCACACCTGGGAGACCAAAGGCACAGGTTTCAGACTTCTCAGCTCTTGCCCCTCGTACAACTGTTTGAGCAGACTTTGTTCCTATATGAATATTTACTTGTTTATAAGGCCTAATTTGTAGCACAGTATTAACACAGCATATAAAATATAGAGTGTACACAAATATAGGCCTCAAAGAAACGAGATAAACTGTATGTACAAAGGAGTTCTAATATTTTCCTTTTTCACCCCAATTATCTTTCTTTTTTTAAATATTTTTTTTTATTGATTTCAGAGAGGAAGGAAGATAAGGAGAGAGATAGAAACACCAATGATGAGAGAGAATCATGGATCAGCTGCCTCCTGCATGCACCCCACTGGGGATCGAGCCCCCAACCCGGGCATGTGCCCTGACCGGGAATCGAACCGTGACCTCCTGGTTCATAGGTCGATGCTCAACCACTGAACCGGCTGGGCAGTTGATTATCTTTTTAGGAGGAACAGAGAGACCAGAGCAGAAGAGGGGCCAAGAAAATGCCCTGGGCCGCGCTTTTGTTTTCGGGAGAATTACTATTGGCCGTGGTCCTGGAAAAGGGAGCAGCAGTTTCTGCTTCCAATTCCTGCTGAATCTTATCAGGTCGCCCAGCTGATTTCCCGGGCCCTTTCCTGTTGACACTCTGCAGGAGTTTCCAGGGATGGGCTCGCTATGGGGAGGCCGCATGGCCATGGCCGGGGCTGGGATAAGCAGGGAAGGGAGTGGTTTGGAGTGAGTGCAGTGAAGACGACTCACAGACCAGGAAACAATGCGGCCGAACCTGATCTTCTCGTGAGAAAGGGCATCACGAGGTCGCAGAAGGTCTTCCTCTTCTGTGTGTGTGTGTGCGTGTGTGTGTGTGTGAAGAGGGGGTGATCACGCTTCTGTTCTTCTTCTATAAAATAATTAACGACCTAGAAATCCATGGAACAGGCAAAGAATGCTCTCTTGACTGGTGTCTGTCTGAGACCCAGCCTGTGCCCATTGGGCCGGACAGCGGAGTGTGGACACCCAGATGGAAGTTGGCTTCCTTTCCGTTGCTCATTTCTCTCTTCTGTGTCCTTTTTAAAGAAGAGACTGTTTTCTGCTCCAGGCTGATTGGTTCTTTCCTAGGGAATGGTGTCATGTTGCACCTTTGGCCGCCGACTCATCTTCATTCTATTATTCATTGGAATATGTGCTCGTTTACCCCATTCATTCATGAACATATTATTCACTTTATTCCTCCCCCAGCATCTATGGAATACCTGCTATCCTCTAGGACAGTGGTTCTCAACCTTCAGGCCCTTTAAATATGGTTCTCAACCTTCTGGCCCTTTAAAAATGGCCCTCATGTTGTGACCCAACCATAAAATTATTTCCGTGGCTACTTCATAACTGTAATGTTGCTACTCTTATGAATCGTCATGTAAATATCTGATATGCAGGATGGTCTTAGGCGACCCCTGTGAAAGGGTCGTTCGACCGCCAAAGGGGTGGCGACCCACAGGTTGACAACCACTGCTCTAGGAGCTGGGACGTCCGGGTGTCTAAGTGGGTAGGAAGCTGTGTCTCTCTAAGTGTAAAGCCTGGTAGGGTGTCTTTCCATCGGGAGAGAATTTGTCTAGCGCCCTCCACTAACCAGCTCGACTTTCCTCCTATTGGGTTTTCAATGTAAAACATACATAAAAGCACATTTGCACAAATTGTTTAAAATATTTACTACTGTTGTTCTCGGTTTGGACCTCAGGTGCGAAGGGCTGAGCTAATCTTTGGAACATGCACGGCCTGTCTTTGCTTTATTCCTTTCCGCCCGTGCCCCTGCCCCTCCCTGCTGGAGGCACCCGCTCTAATAGGGTTAACACGTGCCCTTGAACCTGTGAGTATGTGATTTGTAAAACATGCAGTGTGGCCGTGTGTTTCATTTACATAAGCAATGTTACACGATACGTTGTTCTCTTTGTAATGCTTTCCTCTCGGTCCTTTGTGGTTGCTTTCTAGGTATACATTTCCATGTGTCTGTATGCATCTCTCGTTTGTTGCTTCGACACGAAAGCAAATGAAGGTGATTTCAGGGTGTAGGATGCAGCCTTGATCTGCTGCTGATCGTTTCCACCTCAATCAGGATGGAGGTGTGGGGTGTGGACCAGGACCAGGGCGGGAGCCTTGCAGGGCACGCGGGGCTGTTGCCTGGAGGGCACAGGGCAGACGCCCCTGCAGAGCCGCTCTGCCTCGCCAGGACCAGGTGGCTCAGCTCGGTCTCGGTCTCGCTGTGGAGAAGTCCAGCCTCGGGCTGCAGACGGCAATGTCCTCACCAAGCCCCGGAGGAGGGCCAGGGCCAGAGGTGCTGCGCCATCGTCCCCGCGTGGGCGTCCGAAGCTCCAACAGTGTATCTGCCTCCCGTCCTGGTCCCACTTCGGCCCCATCAGAGCAGCGCTTCTGCCCCTGCCGGTGCCACAGCCAGGCCCGCGTGGCTGCTCCGGGGAGAGCGCCAGTGCACCTGGGGCCTTTGTGAAGCTTTGAGTCTATCTCCTCGGGTTTGGGAAGGGTGAGCTTTCTTCCAACCCAATCTTCTTCTTAATTCTTTGCAGGCTTGTGCTGGGCCTTCCCCTCTGCAAGCCCTTTCCTTGATCTTCTGGGGTTCCACGCCCTTCTCCTCGCTGATCCTGGCCCTAGATATTCCCAGGCTGGACTCCCTCCCTTCATTTTGGCTCCTGCTGGGCATGCCTGGAAGTTCTGCTTCCTCATCTGGCTTCCACTGCGCATGCCTCAGGCAGGAGTTTCCCCTCGCTGGTTCTCACCACCCCGCCCTTCCAGAATCTGGGGGACGGACAGGGAAGCCAGTCCTTCCTGCAGAATCAGGATGCGCGTCCCTTTGGCGGAGGAAGTGGCTGTCCGCTGGGTGTCTGTGGCGCTGCAGCTTCCTGTTAATCCAGCTTCATTAGACGTCTGGCCCCCTTCTCTTTCCTTAATGTCTAGCCGCCTCCTGAAACAGAGGGTCAGAAGCAGCGTGCGTCCGCTCGGAGCAGGAAGCAGTAGACATTTAGTCTCTAAATGACAGATGTCCATGTTTCATCCATTCGTCATAATCTCGTTGGAAGAGCCCTGGACTGTCTGGATATCTTGCAGGACGTACTTTTTAATCAGTCAATGATATTTCGCTAATTTGACTGGATGTTGTAGGAAGTACCAAGCATTTCAGAAGCCACGGGAAGACACGTGCTCCGGAGGGTAGGAAATGAACACAGTAAAGACTCAGGAGCTAACCATGATCGTGGCGTTTCTGAGGCCCAGCAGTCGGGTCGAGCGCAGCGGTCACCAACCGGCGGTCCGCAGACACTGGTGGTCCGTGAGGTCCGAAGGCTGGCGACCGCTGGTCCAGAGGGCTAATTTGACTGGATGTCGTAGGAAGTACCAAGCATTTCAGAAGCCATGGGAAGACATGTGCTCAGGAGGGTAGGAGGTGAACGCAGTAAAGACTCAGTGCTAACCATGATCGTGGCGTTTCTGAGGCCCAGCGGTCACCAACCGGCGGTCCGCAGACACTGGTGGTCCGTGAGGTCCGAAGGCTGGCGACCGCTGGTCCAGAGCATGCTAGGACTTTCCGTCCCAAAGCAGCAACAATAATTATTGCTTCTCACACTTCCCATCACAAAGAAAGAAGCACAGTGGTCTTTCTTGGGGTTTTGATAACCGTCTCTTCCACATGACAGACTGTCAGCTTTGCATGAGGCCCAGAACAGAAGACAGCTTGGCAGCAGGTCCGGAATGCTAGGTTGGCAGTCCCGCCAGGAGGGCCACTCCAGCCAGCACCTCCTGTGACAGTGGAGGGATCTGACCTGGGAAAAGATGCCGCGGAGCGAGGATAGGCCATCCACAGCGAACGACGATGTGCCGCTCGAACACTAGCCCCTGGCCCCCTCCTCAGCCCGGGAGAGGTGCAGCTGTGGCCATGAGGAAGAGGAAAGCTGAGCTTGGTTCTCAGGAGAGGGGCTTGGCATATGTGTAAGCTGTGGTGGTTCAGTGGAGGGATCTGACCTGGGAAAAGATGCCGTGGAGCGAGGATAGGCCACCCACAGCGAATGACGATGTGCCGCTCGAACACTAGCTCCTGGCCCCTCCTCAGCCCGGGAGAGGTGCAGCCATGGCCATGAGGAAGAGGAAAGCTGAGCTTGGTTCTCAGGAGAGGGGCTTGGCATATGTGTAAGCTTTGGTGGTTTAAAAACATGTCTGAACGTTGTTCACCTTCTGTGGCCTTCTTCTGACCCTATCAAAAGATAAAGTCGAGTTCTCTTCCCCTTGAACACAGGATGGCCTCAGTAACTTCTGCCTTATCCCATTTCTTAAGCAATAGAACAAGGCAGAGGAGACACTGATTCCAAAGCTAAGTCATAAGAGGTGTTCGAGTCCCTCCTGGAATTTTCTTCTTCTGGAGATGCTTTCTTTTTGAACCCAGCCACCAGGATCTGAGAAAGCGAAATAGCCAGATAGGAAAGGCCATGTGTCCATCTTCCAGCCGCAGCAGCAGCTGCGGTCCCCGCCAACAGCCAGCACCAACCGGCACGCGTGTGAGGAGGGAACCTTCTCATAATTCAATTCCCAAGCTTTCAGCTGCTTCACTTGTTCCTAGTAAGTCCCGCTCAAGTGTCAGATGTGTGAGAGAAACAACGGTTGTTATTCTCTTAAGTCACTACGTGTTGGGTTACATAGCAACAGACAACAGGAACAGAAGCTGCAGAACAGCTCAGTTATAGTCACGCGGGGAAATCCTCCGAATAGGCCAAATTTGGGGTGATATACCTGGTCCTCTTCTTTATCTAGGAACAGAAGTGGCCCAACCTTTGAATGTATATGGACTGACATATGGTAGCAAATGACTGGGCCAGTCCATCAGGGGCCTGAAAGAGAATGAGTGGAGCATTGGGAACGAGATCTGGCATGTGGGTTGACGTGTGGTATGAACATGACATGTGAAAATCTTACAGCACGCTAATGCCCAGCAGAGAGCATCAACCACGGAACACTAAATGATCAAGTTGGCGCAATAACTCGGCCCGGTGATGGGAAGGGGCCTCCGTCCTCGGCTGTCTCAGTGCTGGCACAATGGACACAAGATGAAACAGACCTGGTGACAAGGACAGAGGCTCTACATGGGTCCAGTAGTCTGGGCTCCTACACATCAAGGCTGATCCAGCTGCTGTCACCTCTGAAAGTTTGAGCTCCCAGCAGCAGAAACCAACACTGACCCCCTCCCCAATTTGACACAATCTCTTGAGGAACCACTTGCTAGCAAGTTGAGTATCTTGAACTTCTCCACCCTGAAAGGGACATGGATTCATTGACAAAAGCCACACACAAAAAAATAACATGATTGTATGCATCTATGAATAGACTTAGAATCAACAAAGTGTATAGTTTAAGGAGGTACAGTGTATAGTATGTGAATTATATCCCAATAAAGCTGTTAAATAAATGCATTAAGAGCTTTGCAATGCAAAAAAGTGAGATCATTAGGTTAGTCCTTAATCCAATCTGACTGGTGTTCTTGTAAGAAGAGGAGATTAAGACACAGACGGGTCCAAAGGGAAGACCATGTGAGGACATAGCAAGAAGGTGGCCATCTGCAACCCAAGGAGAGAGGCCTCGGGAGAAACTAACCCTGCTGCCCTGCACCTTGATCGTGGGCTTCTAACCTTCAGACCTGGGAGAAAATACGTTTCCGTTGTCTAAGTCCCCGTCTGTGGGACATTGCTATGGCAGCCTTAGCAAACGAACACAACATGATCATAACTGAAAGCAACCTATGTAATGGAAAAAGATCAATGATACCCAATTCTTCACACATGAAGCTGTTCTGCCATGTTTCAGATGGCCTGGCCTGTCAGTTTCTGTGGAGCGTTTTCTGAGGGCCAGGGGATCACCTGCCATAAGGAACATTGTGAGTCTGAGTGAGACGACAGCAGAGAGGAGGTCAATGTTGCAGGTCCACCAAGAAGAAATGGATGTTGCGAGCGGTGTGTTCTCTGAATCCTAGTTTGCCGGAAAGTGGGGGGGATCTGTGTGATCCTGTAAGCGATGCTCTAAGACAGCAAACAGAAGAGGCCAATTTCCACATTAGGCCGATGGCTGAGCACAGGTGGAAATCTTTCCCTTCAGCAAGATCTGGCGGAAAACATTTAGAAAAGCAAGTCTTCATCACCCATCCCGAAAGCAGGAATGAGAGCTCCCCGTGGACTAGAAATGTAAGTCATTCTGAGAAGGTGGCCGCAGAAGCTCAGCCCTCACTGCCAGGCCCAACGGGCTGCTGCTGCTAAGAGGCGGGGGGGTTGACGTCAGTGCTCCGAGGTCCCTGCTGGAGAAAGGCCACCCCCTCCGAAGCTATCGCAGCCCGGGATACGCCACAGAGAATGCTCCTGTGCGGCCACCTCCAATTTCAGCTGCAGCAGCCCTGCAGAGTTTCATGCGTATCTGGACACAGTGAGCCGGCCCAACCTTAAGTGCACAGCTTCTCTGTCTTATACCCCAGGGCCTTCTCCAAAAGGAATGGAACCCCTGTGGTCCAGAGGCAAACACGGCCCAAAGTCTGAGGCAGTCAGCACTCCCTCGACTGCTGGGGGATGGGATCCTGCAAACCATTCCGAGAGGATTCTCAATGCTTCTCAGAGGTCCTGGGTGAACAGAGCCACCTCTACGTGCTCCCTTGCATTGGCTTTCCCTGCTTCCCTAGCTCACTGTCATCACTCCTTGGCTCATGTTCCTTGGAATTAAAAAAAAAAGCTATAGACAATGATTTCTCAGACTCTGTTTTGAGGAAACCTAAACTAAGACTGTAGATGACCAAGAATTACCCAGTACCTGAGGACGGCCCAACACATTGAAAGGGACACTACTAATATCACAAATAGAAGCACTTTATACCCAAAGAATAAGAATATTAATGATCCCAAAACGATTTTAAGAATATGTGGTATCATCAGAGATATAAAGGAGGTTTTTGCAAATGTGATCTATGAATAGGAGATTGTTCAAATATAAGAAGTGCTTAGGAAGTGAGATCTTAGAAATGAAAAACGTGCTGGTTGAAATAAAAGTTTCATTAAGTGGGTTGAGCAGTTACTGCATATGACTGATAAGAAAATCAGTGGGAGTAAGTGAGGGAGGTATGCTCTCTAAATGTAGCCAATGACATTAAAAGACGGCAAGTGTAAAATTCAGGTAATGAAAGGGAGATCTGAGAGTCTTGCCATTTATTGAGTAGGACTTACAGGAAAACAAGGATTAGGGTAATACAGGGGCATCAACATGGGAAGAAATAATTCTAAGGAACATCTTTGAGGAAACTTCAAATTGAGAATTCATCCGGTGCCACGGAGAATGAAAAATAAACAAGAAAATGCGTGCATACGTGAATGAATATTTCAGGGACATCAATTTGAGCAGCTTGGTTTGCTTCACTGTAGTATTATTTATGTTCTCCTGGTTAAGTGGTTTCAAATATGCAGATTTTGTTGTTATTCTTGAGTAAAGACTCTGTAGATAGCAACAGAGGCCGAGTGATGGGAATGTTTAAGTGCTGACCAGGTACACGGAAGTTTTTAAGGGCACCCTGATTCATTCTGGCCACCCGAAGTCTCCACCTTATCTTCTTTATTTAAGGATTGGGCAATAAAAACACCTGCGTATTAATGGATCTGATCCTCTGAATGGAGGAAAAGCAACTTCCAGAAGGATCGCTGTTGGTCATCTGACTGACTGTTAGGCCAGATAAAGAGGAGTGAAGCGAGCTCCGCGGAGCAGACTGGCCGCTGGCGTCCACGCTGCTGGGCGTGTAATTTGCTTCCTGCATCAATGTCATTTTCCTCCTCCGTCTGTGAAACGGAGAGTGGGGTCTATACAACGGCATTCAATGGCTCATCTTCAGGTGCCAATTACTTGTGTGGTGGCTGTGCCAACGTGATCCCGAAGCCATTGTTCCCTCCAGTGACAGAGAGAGAGCAGGCCCCGGGGAGCGTGTGCAGACAACACATGTGTGTGCGGGGATGTTTTCACCCTTCGATTGTTTGACTTGATCCTGTGCGGACAGAGCCTGGAGTGGGCGCTGAGGTGCTGTTGCAGCCATTGTGCCTGCGTTGCAGGCTGCCGTCCCTTTGTGTGGAGGGACTAGCTGCTTTAATGGTCTTCGGACGCCCGGGCGGCATTGTCTCTTTCTCCCAGCCACGTCCTGACGCAGGAGAGTCCATCTGCTCCCGCCGCCCACACCTCTCCGGCCTGCGTCTGGAAGAAGCGTCCCAGGGGCTCTGCGGAGCGGAGCGAGCAGAGGTGGGGCCCGCACTTGGCCGCGTCTTCAGGGGAGCGGCAGTCTGTCGCGATGTTTGCTGGCTTTCTCTGTCTTCACACACAGATCCCTGGGGCCCACTCTGGTCTCTCAACGTGTCCCTATTTAACCGCACTCCTTACTCTTGGCTGCTTGGGCTCAGCTACCCAAACGGTGGCGGGGATGAGCGCCGGCAATCTTAAATCATCCTGCTTTTCCCAGGTCCCTCCGCAGCTTTCGGATGGAACATATGGTGATGTTATGTCTATTTGAAAAAGCCTTTGCATCATATGTTTATACAACTGCTCACTATCCCAAGACAAAAATTCTTTCCCTGTTATTGCCCATTTGCTGACTAAAGAAATTATCCTCTTTATGTATTCTGGTACTTTACCTTGATATCTGACATGTTTAATTATGTAGCCCTTAGTCCATAATCTACATCTTCATCATCTCAGACCATTTTGCTTCTGTGAATCCAAAGCTTAATGATACGCTGGGAGATAAAGAGAAGACATTTAAAAAATTCTTCCACTATAACGCTTTCTAAGATTTTTTAAATCATAGAATCACAAGTAACAGAGTCAGTAGGGAAAGACCGGGAAATTCTCAGGTGTTTCTTACACATTCCTCCATCATGTTGTGCTACTAAGGATGATGATACTTGAAACCTTTCACTTGAACTACTCTAATGTAGACTGCACAGCTTAGACACAAGATACACTTACCCTACGAATCCAGTCACCCCAGAGGCTGCGGAGTGGAGCGTTACAGTCATCTGACCATGTCAGCACCAGCCTCCACGGAAAAGGAGGTAAGAAGAGTCTTGGGAAATCCAGCTGAACCTAAATTTTAGACATTAAACTGGCCGTGGAAGAGCAACAGTGAGGATCAGCAATCCTGGAGACGTCGCAACCTGAGGTGAGGCATGGAATGGCTGCAAGGGCTGTGGAGTTGTCCTTATAAATGAGATTTACAGCTTGCCCCTCGCCCGAATGGAAGCCCTTCAACTATTTCCGGGAATGTTTTCTCCTTGGAGCTCCTCTGCGCCATATGCCTCTGATCACAGCCGAGCGCACGGTTCTAACCTGAGTGATTCCCGTTCCTATGACATACCCTTGCCTCTATTGTACTGAGGGGACCCACTGTCAATTCAGGCCCATGATTTTCATGAGAGCTCATCGGGCATGCTGCGGTGCGAGTAACGCAACATTTAAATATTTCAAGGTTGAAAGTCGACAATTGCATGGCCATTCAGCACGTTGCACGTGTTTTGCCGAGGGCTCAGATCAAAGTGAGCTTGAAATGGGGAGGTTGAACTGGTTGACCTGGGAGCTCCTTGAGAGAAGTTTGATTACATTAGCTAATGCAGTGAAGGTCTAACCTGGACTGGGCATCGTGTTTTGCATGTAGACCAAAGGTATCGAATTTGTGGCTTTTGCTAGCTTTGCAGAAAAGGCTTTTTAAAAATACATTTCTTAATAGTGCAAAACTAGCAAAAGCCACAAATGGAACGGGCCTGCTTCTCACGGAAAACCTTTTGTGTCCTGGAGCTCTGTGAGCTCCGCAGTACTTTGCGGTTTGTAGCTCCGATCTCAGAAAAGGGCTGCGATCCTCTGACTCCTTGAGAAGCTGCACCAGCTCCACACAGCCCGCCGGAGTGGTCCACGGGACGCTGCCCATCTCGTCGGCAGCTAATGGTTGTTTCTGCATCAGTTTTTCAGCTTCATAAGAGTAGGACCAAGAATCACAGTCAGGAAAGCAATTTGTTGGTCCCCGGTGAGTCGACGGTGGGAATGTCAGGCATCAGTGTGTCTAAAGTTGGCTTCTATGGTAAAGTGAAATGGATCAATCAAGCTGAAGGAGAGAAAGTGGCAGCTATTAGAGGCCATGGCCATGATATTTGAAAATTCATGCAACATCCATTATACTTGGCCAAAAGTGCATAAAGTCTATAACAACAGGAGACAACTTATCTTTCAGACTATCTACTTTCTGTCTTCTAGTCTACTTACCTATCTATCCACCAGGAAAGCACATGAAAGGGTTCTAGATTATCTATGCTTTTATCTAAAGAGGAGAGCTATCAAAAGTCCTAGGGTGAAATCTGGAGTTGCCTTTGGTTGCATGATATTGCTGGCTGTAAGCTAACCATTGGGATTCACTTTCCATCTCCCCGTGAGGACCCTGCCGTCCCCCTCCTGGTTGCTAGGGACCGTGCCCGTGTTCATTGGGAGAACTGACGTGATGTAGGGAACGAAGAAAGAAAGCAGCGCAGGGAAGCGCGTTCTGTTCCTTTCTTTAACGTGTGCATTGATGAGAACTAACCTGGGGAGAGGCCTGGAGCTCTTAGTTAACAAGTGGTCTTTGGTTATCTGTGGATGTATTGATGTGTGGATGGCTACGCCATTGATTGAAAATTGGCCATGTGATCACCACACAGGCATTTGTTATAGTCTAGTCTCTGTGTGCTGTTTAATCAAAGGGTGACTTACTCCCATAATGTAGCACGCCTGTGGGAAGTGGCCGCCAGGAGGTATACGCACGTACCGGGCATGTGAGAAAGGAGCCATCACATGAGGAAACCCTGAAGATGCGGTTACTGGGCTGGGGCGGGCGGGAGGAGCAGGCGCCACCTGGACACAGCTGAGGCGGGAGGACACGCAGGCCGCAGGCGTGGGTGTGCTGTGCCCGGTGGTGTGTGGGAGCTGGTGCCCCGAGAAAGAGGAGGCACTTCCAGGGGTAGTTATGCTCCCGGAGAGTCACTGCCGTGTTGTGGAGCCCACACTTCCCCACAGAGGCATCGGCCAGTTTCGGGTTCTTGGGAGGAAGCAGAGAAGGAAGTTCCAAAAGGCTGGCCATGGCTGCTAGTGCCGCCATCTCAGAACGGAGCTAGCCTGGGAGACCCAGCTTGCTCTCATGGCTGCCTTCCCTGGGAAGGGCCACACACACACACACACACACACACACACACATACACTTACACATACACTCACACACACACATTCACACACACACACACACACATACATACACTCACACACACACATTCACACTCATACACACACACATACATACACTCACACACATCTCTCACACACATTCACACACATACACATTCACACACACTCACTCACACATTCACACGTACACTCACACTCACACACACACTCACACACACACTCACACACGCACATTCACACGTACACTCACACTCACACATGCACTCACACATACACTCTCACTCACACATACACTCACACACACACACACTCACACCCACCTACACACACTCATCTCACACACACATTCACACACACTCACACACATTCACACACTCACATACACATACTCACGCACACACACACACACTCACACCCACCTACACACACTCACACATCCACACTCACACACACACACACACCTCAGTTTCCTATTCAACAGTCCAATTCCATATGAAATAGTAGATTTTCCTTGGAAACAGATGCTTCCCAATCGATTCCCATTTTGATTTTAAACTTTTATCACTTAAAAATAGGACACCTTTCCCTCTGTTGCAAACTGTGGAAGAAGAAGTCACACGGTGCTTTCTTGGGGACCAGAGTGAGAGCCCACACTCCCTCTAGACTCCATCTGAGCAAACCCAGGGAAGCGGGGTGCTGCAGGGCCCCTCATAAGCCGCTGCCCCGCACTGAGCAATGCGTGCGGCCGGGCGGCAGGCCCGTCACCAGGGGACACAGGACCGGTCCCATGGGGCTCCTCTGTCAGAACCTCCGTGGCCTCCTCCAGGTCACTCCCGCAGGATCTCATCGCGGCATCTCCTGCCGTTTCCCAGGCCGCCCGTGGCTGTCAGAGGAGCGGCTGTCACCGGGAGTTTCTGAGTGATGCCCGCGCTGGGCAGATGGAGGCGCTGCCTTTGTTTCTCCCGCTCGGAGCCGGCTAATTGGCGCCCTCCCCGCGGGCTGCGTCCTGGAACAGTCACTGCCACCGCAGGTTTTGCTCATTAAACAAACCTCCGTGGCCTCCCCCGTTCCCCTCCACCGCCCGCCGCAGAGCACAGAGCGCACCGGCCTCCTTTTCCGTGAAAGTCCCCGTGACATCTCCTGTCTCAGAGCTCGGACGTGCTGGGACCCGCGGCGCAAAGAGGGGAGCCAGGCCGAGGCCCCCAAGCCAGAGGCTGTGGCTCCCACAACAGCAGCCCCGCAGGACACAGAGTGTGTTTGGAAACTTACGTGATAAATAGAGAAGAAACAAACCACCAAGATGGGCGGGGATGGCCTCGGGGCGGC
>NW_005353629.1:4406823-4408664 GCF_000412655.1 Myotis brandtii
ACACACACCCCCCCCAAGTCCCGCCGCAGGGCCACCCCGTCTGGAAGAGGCCTCTCCCTCCGTATTCTCGGTCACTGTTGATATGAAAAGGAATTAGACACAAAGAACAACGGTGATCCTAGTGCAAACGCCAGTCTTACACAAGGAACCCCCACGGGGATGGGTCAGACGGCCCATAGGGTTCCTGTCTCCCTGGCCTCCAGCGGACACCTGCGGGGAGGATGCGCGCCTGCAGACAGTGCGCTCAGTACTTCACTCGCTGTCGCCAAGGACTGCTACCTCCAGCGGCTCAGGGGCAGGGAGGCGGGCGGGTGTGTCCTGGGGACGAGGAGCCGCCATCTCATCCCAGAGTCAACCTGTGACTCTTAAAGTGATGACTTCAGTAAGGGGCCCTCCTCCTCAGTTCCCCCTGCTCTGAAGGGGGTCCTTGCTGCCCCCGCCCCCCCGCCCCCCACAGAGCCCGGCACAGCAGCGGGCATTGGATATGCCCATATGCCCGTGGTTACTAACCACAAATAACATGGGCAGTTGCCCACTCTCCGGCCCACCTTTCAACGGCTCTGACTGAGGAGCCACGCACAGTGTTTAAAGCACAGAAAGCGAACGTGGCTGGTTCCCGAGGCGTCTGCCGAGCTCGGAGTCCTGCTTCAGGAGCCGCCGGCCTGGCCCGACGCTGCAGGGGGCAGGGAGGCGATTAGCAGGAAGAGCTGTGACAGTTCTGGACCAAGACGCTTCCCGGGAGCTTCCGCTCGAAGACCTCGGTTGTGCTGGTGCCAGGACGTCGCCCCAGTGACCACTTCCTGTCACTCACACGTACTGGGTCCGAGGTGGAGAAGTTACATGGGAACCGTCTCCTTTTCCTTCATTTTTCTTCTTGGAAAATTTGTGTACAACGGCTTGCGCGGGGCTCTGCACCATGAGAAAATGCAGACAGTCACGCACATGTAATATATTCCTTCTGCTAAAGTAATGGCATTAACTGTTTCCCTCCCTTTTTATGAGACTAACAGTGTTTGAGGATAAGCTTTGAGAACGTACATCTTATGAGAGGGGTTCCATGCATACGTTACAAGAAGTGAGGAATGAGAGGCAAAATTATGGGGCAGGAAGACCATAGCCTACTTTTCCTGTTTTTAGTATGGCTTTAAATTTAGTGTGCTTCTCCCCACACTCAAAAAACACCCACCTGCTTGTATGCCAGTGAGTTACCGTTTCCATCCATGTGCTTATGGCATGTAAACTTCCCTGCGTGGATGGAGAGACAGGAACGTTAGTCTTGAAATTTGTTGACAACATGGGTACGATTTTTCATTCACCTATTCTCAGGGAATTCTGCGAAGCCATAAATTCAAGTTAGCGGGCTAGAATGTTTCTAGAAAAAAAAAGAAAACCCAACTTTGACATGGAGGACGACTTGATTCCAAAGAGATCCGAGCGGCCGTGCAAGACTAATGCGCCCCGGCTGCCCCGTGAGGCAGGTCTGCTGGCCGAGGGCGGGATCCACGCCCCGCAGCCCGGGATTCGGCTCCTGCGCCATGCGGGACGCCTTGTCTGTTGTTTTAAAGTTTTGTGTGTGCGCATGTGCGGTGGACAGGGCAAAAATATAGAATAGGATGAAAAAGAATGTTCTGGGCCTGGCTGGCGTGCCTCAGTGGTTGAGTGTCTACCTTTGAGCCAGGAGGTCAGGGCACAGTTTTTTAATCCACTCATCTGCAATGGTCACTTAGGCTGATTCCAAATCTTGGCTATTGTAAATTGTGCTGCTATGAACATAGGGGTGCACATATCCTTTCTGATTGGTGTTTCTGGTTTCTTGGGATATATTCCTAGAAGTGGGATCA
>NW_005353629.1:4409521-4426072 GCF_000412655.1 Myotis brandtii
CGCAAAAAGTGACAGTTTTAGTTCTGCCTTTCTTATGATGAATGATGAATTTTGTTACACCGGCTAATACTTCTAGGACTATGTTGGACAGGAACGGTGAGAACAGGTATATTTATCGCCGTGTTTCCAACCTGAGGGGAAGCATTTAGTTAATCTCCATTAATTGTGCGGTTAGCTGTAGAATTTCTGTTTTGTTTGTGTTTGTGTGTTTTTTTGAGATGTTCCTTATCAGTGTGAGGAAGTTCACTTCTCTTCCTAGTTTGCTGGGGGCGTTGTGCCATGAATTTGACATTTGGTTTTGTCAAGGGCCCCTAAGTCGTTTTTTGAGATGTTCCTTATCAGTGTGAGGAAGTTCTCTTCCTAGTTTGCTGGAGGCGTTGTGCCGTGAATTTGACATTTGGTTTTGTCAAGGGCCCCTAAGTCATCCTGAACTTGACAAGGCTGTGGTGGTAGAGATAGAGACCAGTGCACAGTGTGCCCCCAAGACAGGGGGAGAAGGTGCCCCGTCCTCACCCCAAGCCCGGCGAGGAGGACTCCTCAGAGCGTCTGGAGAGCTCGATACGTACACGCCAAAGACACTGCGAGATGCGGGATCCGGAGCCTGAGAGGCAAAGTCCAGCTGCAGAGGCTGCTGGTCGCAAAGCAAAGAACTAAGACTTCCCGCCGTCCCAGCTCCGTGGTGTGTCTGCAGGCAGGAGACAGGAGGGAGTGGTCCTCCTGTAAGACTGGCTAACGAGAGGGTGTGTGTGGTGCATGTCAGAGGCGGGGGCCATGGCAGCACCGGAATAAGTATCGCCTTTGTCCAGAAGACCGAGGCAATAGATCCAGCGTGACAGCGGAATCTCCACGGAACCCCCTAGAACACCCACCACCAGCAGGTTTTAAAGGTCAGACTGTTGCTGCCCCTGAGCCCCTCCTGCCCACGGCTCCAGTTCTGGGAGTCAGGACACCACATCGAAAGGGGCGCCAGGGGAAAAGCAAGGTGGGTAAATGGGTGTGGGGTGAACTCCTCCGCCTCCCCTCCCCCAGCTCAGGTCTTTGTCCTGCATCCCACATGAGCTGGGGGAGGGGTGATGCTATCCACCAGACTGGGGTTTGGAGTTCTGACATTAGAATGGGTTGGATGTTTTATTATGTGGAAATTGAGGTTACTGGATCATGTTTGAGAGTGACGGAAGAGCTCTATGACTTGTCCAAGATCTCAACAGGCAGACGGAGTGACCTTGCAGGGGTGGTGCGATGAGAGAACACAATTGGGTTCTGTTTGCGTCTATGTCAGTAAGCCAGTGACAGACACTTGAGTTACAAGATGTCTAGGGACCCAATGTGCATGTGGCTTGGAGGAGGCCAGGAAAAGAGACATCAATTTTGGAGTTCAATCTTTCTCACTCCATTTAGAATTAGTTCAACCCATACTTCCTCAGTGGTATGGCAACACACAATTTATTTCCGAATGAGTCCAAAGTACTCCACTAAACACACACACACACACACACACACACACACGTGATGTCAGCAAGATTATAGACTAGGACGCTCCAGTCCTCTCTCCCCCACAGAAACACCAATTTGAAAACTACATATGGACCAAAATATTGGCATAAGAGCTCCAGAATCTAGTTAAGAAGTTACAGGGCCCCAGTGAATTCAAAGCTGAGCGCAGCTACGTTAAAACAGGTCAGAAGAGCAATTTCACTTCACCCGTGTCTTTCCCTCCCCAAAGCAAGCGTGGCGCAGTGCTGCGAGAGGACATATCGCCACATGGCTTCTTCCTCCAGGTGAAGGGAGAGTGCAGCGTCTGCCCGATGCTCTGGCTGTTCGAGGGCTGCCCGGGGACCTCTCTGTCTTGCCTGACTCTGGCTGCTGACATGGAGTTCCGGAGGGCTGCCCGGGGACCCGTCTCTGTCTTGCCTGACTCTGGCTGCTGACATGGAGTTGGCAGACTGGTCCTCTGGGTGCCTGGTGGCTGCTGGGAACAAGGGTGGGGAGGTGCTTTCTGATGTAGAACCAGGGAACCTGCAGTGCCACAGATAAACGCCAGAGGGAGCAAGAGATTATGAGCTCCTGGATTGAAAGTGGAAAACCTCTTTGAGACATGGCAGACACAGACCCAGAAAAGACGCATCACCCCACCCCGCACCGTCTCAGAGGTGCCTGGAATCTCCAGCAAAGCCACATTGGTGAGTGCCTTTCCCTGTAGGAAACTTGGGACAGACTGGGAAGAGTGACTGGTGTTCAGATGCGTGGATCCCAACACAGAGTTATGAGTCACATGAAGAAACAGGGAAACATGGCCCAACAGAGGGAACCAAGTAAATGTACAGAAACCAGGCCTAAGGGAAATGGAGGAATTACCCGACAAAGAACTGAAAATAAAATGCTCTCCAAGGTCAGGAAAATGACACTTGAACAAAACGAGAATTTCAACAAAGATATAGACAGTAAGAAAAAGAGCCAAATAGAGATGTTGGAGCTGAAGAATACAATAACGCAATTGAAAATTCACTACAGGGGTTCAAGAACAGACTCGATGAAGCAGAAGAAAGAATCAGTGAACTCAAAGACATGCTATTGGAAGTTATCCAGTCAGAGGAACACAAAGAAAAAAGGATGAAAAAGAGTGAAGGAAGCCTATGGGACTATGGGACACACCCACAGACCCAGTGGACACATTATGGGAGTCTTAGAAGGAGAGGACAAACATAAAGAGACAGAAAGTGTATTTAAAGAAATAATGACTGGAAACTCTTAAAATCTGGGGGAAGAAAATGAATATTCATGCTCACAAAGCACAAAGGGCTACATCCGAGACGCACCCAAAGAAATCCATGGTGAGACACGTTATGGTCATATTGTCTAAAGACAAAGAGAATTTTGAAAGCAGCAAGAGGAATGTGACTTCTCACATATGGGGGGGGGGGGTTGTTATAAGACCATCAGCAGATTTCTCAGCAAAAATCTTGCAAGCCAGATTTTTAAAAGTGAAGGAGAAATATTTTTGAGATAAACAAAAATGGCGAGAGTTCAACATCACTGGATAGGCCAGTGATGGCAAACCTTTTGAGCTCGGCATGTCAGCATTTTGAAAAACCCTAACTTAACTCTGGTGCCGTGTCACATATAGAAATTTTTTGATATTTGCAACCATAGTAAAACAAAGACTTATATTTTTGATATTTATTTTATATATTTAAATGCCATTTAACAAAGAAAAATCAACCCAAAAAATGAGTTCGCATGTCACCTCTGACACGCATGTCATAGGTTCGCCATCACTGGGATAGGCCTTACAAGTAATGCTAAAGGAAGTCCTTCAAAGTGAAATGAAAGGACACTAAACAGCAATCCATAAACATATAAGAATATAAAACTTGCTGGTAAAGGTAAATATATAGACAGATACAGAATACTGTACACTATGATACTGTAATACTGTCTTGATGCTATGTAAATACAAAAATAACTATAACCATAAAAATGTCAGTGGATACAACATGAAAAGCAGTATTTTGAAGCATCAATAACGGAAAGTGTATATGTATTTGTATGCATTTTAAGTCAATTTTAGTCAGCTTAAAATAGATTGTTATAATCATAAGATGTTTCATGTAACCCTCATGATAACTACAAAGAAAATGCCACTAGAAGATACACAAGAGAGATGCGAAAGGGATTAGAGCATTTCTATAAAACGCAAAAACAAATACAAAAGGAAGGGAGCAGAGGGTGGCCGCACTTGTATCAGACAAAGTGGACGTAAGTCAAAAACTGTAGAAAGAAGCCAAGAAGAACCTTATTTAAGGATAACAGATCAATTCACCAGAGAGACATAACAATTATACATGCACCTCCTGGTACAGAACCCACATATATGACTTAACCATCGGCAGACCGGAGGAAAGAAACAGGAAGCAGTACAATGGGAGTAAGGAATTTTAATAACCCACTTTCAATAACAGATAGGACCAACGGACAGAAAATCAACATGGTGACAGAAAACTTGCACAACCTCATAGACTGGAAGATGTAACAGGCATGTTTAGAACAGGCTACCCAAGAGCAGCAGAACTCACATTCTTCTCCTGTGTACACAGAACACTCCCCAGAACATATCACATGCTAGGTCACAAGACAAATTTAAGAAGATTAAAGTTATACCAAGTATATTCCAGAGCACCATAGAATGAAACTAGAAATTAATAGCAGAAGGAAAACAGAAAATTTTATAAACACGCGAAACTTATATTCTTGATCAAAGGTGTGATCAAAAGGGAAATTAGAAAATATCTTGAGACAAACAAAACAACAACAACAACCATACAACATACCAAAACTTATGCAGCGAAGCCTTTTTAAGAGGACAATGTATAGCTATCAATATCTACATTGTAAAAAGAAGAAAGATTCAAACAACCTAGCAGTCACCATTAGAAAAGGAAGAACAACATGGACAACAGGGGGATGAGAGCATGAGTGGGGGGGAGGGAGGGGGCTGAGGATGGGGATTTAATGGGGGGGGGATGAGGACACATTTGTAATACCTTAACTAATAAAGAATTTAAAAAAAAAAGAAAAGGAAGAACAAGCTAAGCCCAAATTTAGCAAAAAGAAATTATTTCAATTAGAGAAGAAATAAACAAAATAGAGAATAGAAAAAAATCAACAAAACTAAGAGACTACTATGAAGAGTTATACATTAACAAATTGGATAGTCTAGAATAAGTGAATAAATTCTTAGAAACACACAACCTACCAAGACTAAATCATGAAGAAATAGAAAATCTGAATAGATCTATAATGATTAAGGAGATTGAATCAGTAATAAAAAAAACCCTTCCCAATTAAGAAAAAGTCCAGAACCAGATGACTTTATTGGTGACTTCTACCAAACATTTAAAGAATTCATGTCAATCTTCTTAAACTCTTCTAAAATATTAAAGAGGAGAGAACATTTCCAAACTCATTTCATGAAGCAAGCATTATCCTGATACCAAACCTAAAGACACCACAAGAAAAGAAAATTATAGGCCAACACCCTGATGACTATAGATGCAAAATTTCTCAACAAAATACAACCGAGTTCAATAGCACATTATAAGAATAATACACAATAACCAGGAGGTTTTATCCTCAGGAGCAAGGATGGCTCAAAATATGAAGGTCAACCAGTTTGGTGCAGCCACTGCGCAAAAACAGTAAGGAGGTTCCTCAAAAGATAAAAAATAGAACTACTATACCATCCAACAATCCCACTTCTGGGTATACATTCAAAAGAATTGCATGATTCCACTTATGTGAGGTATTTAAGTAGTAACATTCAGAGAGTCAGAAAGTAGAATGGTGGTTGCCATGGACTTGAAGGAGGGGGAAATGGAGAGTTGATTTTCAACGAGTATGAAGTTTCAGTCAGAAAGATGGAAAAATTCCACAGGCCTGCTGTACACCTGGTGCCTGCAGTGAAAAACACTGTATTTTGCACTTAAATGTATGTCAAAGGGCAGATTGTATTATGTTTCCTACCACAATTTAAAACAAGCACAAATGATGCCGCATTTAGGTGTTCTCGCCCAGCCCTCCCCACGTGTGTGGGGGCATCGTTATGGAACGCAGGCCTTGGACTTGGGCGGCTCTGAGCTCCAGCCTCAAATAGGGATTATAGACTCTTGGGCAAATTACTCTTCTGATGCTTAGCTTCCCTTGTCAAGCCACAAAATGGTACCTGTCAATGTAGTTAGTTCTCATCAGTAGTTTATTTCTTTATCTTTTTACCGAATCACATACAAAATACTTGGGTGGCAGCATTTGGTTGCATGCATTTCCAGTCCTCTGTCTTTACTTCATTCTTCCTGGAAACTACATTTGTGTGTGTGTAAGTTTGTTCTTTTTTTTTTTTTTTATTGCTTAAAGTATTACAAAGGGTATTACATATGTGTCCTTTTTTTTTTTTTCCCCCCGCCCTAGACAATCCCCTGGCTAAGTTTGTTCTTGTATGTTTTTTCCTTATATCTCATTGCTTCTCTAGAAACACTGGTCTCTATATGAATACATTGATTGTCATTAAATCCTTTAAAAAGCACCTATTAGGTTTAATGATTGACGAAAAAAGATATGAAACATTTCTTTCCTTTAAAGGACTTAAAATCTACCAGCAGAAAAGAATGTATTAATATTATTCACTAACTAGAGGCCTGGTGCACGAATTCGTGCATGGGTGGGGTCCCCCGGCCTGGCTGTTGATTAGGGCTGATCAGGGCCAGCAGGCTGGGGGGAGGGACCGTGAAAGATTGGCTGACTGTGGGAGGTTGGCTGTGGGAGCACACTGACCACCAGGGGGTAGCTCTGCGTTAAGCGTCTGCCCCCTGGTGGTCAGTGCATTGTCATAGTGACCAGTTGTAATGGTAGCTTAGGCTTTTATATATAGACTAGAGGCCCAATGCATGGATTTGTGCACCGGTGGGGTCCCTCGGCCTGGCCTGCACCCTCTCGCAATCCAGAATCCCTCGGGGATGTTGGACTTCCAGTTTCGGCCCACTCCCCACAGGCCAGGCTGAGGGACGCCACCAGTGTGGGCTGGTTTCGGCCCGATCCCCACAGGCCAGGCCGATAGACCCTAGTATGCATATAAGATTATTGGTTAATCTCTTCCCACCCTTCCCCCTTTCCCTTTCCCTCTGAGATTCATCAGTCTGTTCCATGTTTCCATGCCTGAACGTTGAGTATCTGCCCCCTGGTGGTCGGTGTGCATCAAAGTTACCAGTTGAACGGTCAAACGGTCGAACGGTCGCTTAGGCTTTTATATATATAGATAAACTAATAATTTAATTAAATGTAATTTATTAATACTATTTGTTGTTAATATGATGATACTAAAACTTTTAGCAACCAGTCAAGCTCATAGGTGCTAACAATTCAAAGAGAGAAACAGACAGAAAGTGGTTCAGGAGTCAGGGGGTTAGGGGACACAACCATTCATGAAGGCTGGACCACAGGGAGAATGTACTAAGAAGATGGACTTCGAGGACAGCAGGGAGATCAGTGTTGCTCCTGGCATGGGCACACACTGCAGTGCAGGCAGCTGGTTTCAGGTGCACCTGCTGTGCCCTTGGGTGCTCTGTGAACATGGACTCACACAGCATGACCCACGCTCACACAGGCAGGGTGGGGCCGTGCTGAGCCAGCTCCAGTGAGAATGCCTTGGTTTGAATCCTGGCTCTGCCACATGTTGAGCATATTACTTAATCTCTTTGTGCCTCATTTTCCTCATCTGTAAAATGGGATAACAATAGTACCGACTCACAGGATCATCATGAGACTTAGATGAGTTAGTGGTTGTGAATTCCTAGTGAGCGCTATGTATTTATTTGTTAAATAAATGAATATGTACTGGTAAGTAAATAAATAAATCACCCCATCTGGTGGAAATTATTTCTTTCTCAATTCCCTTTCAATCATTCGGATGAAGGCAGGAAGAGAGTCGCTGTCTGGGGCAGGAGTGACCCTAAGACCTCTCCGGCCTTTGCCAATGTCCCCCCGCAACAAAAAGAAAAATATTGTAGGCTCCAGGCTTTGCCAGAAAATAGAATCGAGGCAAGAGCCCTTAATAACATGGCTTTCCTTCTCCTAGTATTTCTTTTTATGTCATCTTCTATTTGTTTCAAGTGATTCTACTTTTCCATTTAGGCTAGTTACCCATAGTTTCCTTTAATGTTCATGTTAGTGAAAATCTTGAATTAGTTGAAAGGAAGTTGATTCTCTATATTTAAAGAAAATAAATAATTAAATAGACCACCACAACAGAAAGAGTTGGTTTCTGGCACTGACGCCGGGCAGCTCTGAATGGGAGCAAAGGCAGAAACGAGCGACTCAGAAGGAAGGAGAACGTATGTTTCAGCGTCCTGCCTTCCCCATGCCTTTCCTACCTGCTGGCCTGCAGCCCCTCCTCTGTCCATCTGGACAAAGTGCGTGGTCCTCTCTGCTTCCCGAATCCTCGCTCGCGGTCTAGGGGATGCTTTTGGGGAGAAGTGGGCAGGGAGGGGACGCCCTCTGCGTTGGGGCCCGAGTGGACTCTCCTGTCCACTGAGAAGCGTGTGGTCCGGCCGTCTGAGGAGTTCCCCTAATTGTCTCATTAGGCGACCTCCACGCAGGAACATTCATTTATTTTTAATAAACTTTCTTAAATTCTCATTAAAAACAGAGGGTAGACAATTTGTGCTTTTCAGCAAGATGGAGTTTTTTTTGAAGTTGCAAATGCTTCTGAGCCATTTAGCAAAGTTTAAAAATATTTTCTGCGAACAATGATCACATTTTAAAGTATAGGACGTATCATAAGAGCTTTATTTCCTCCAAACTGAGATGTAGCATCAGTGACTCAATATTAAAATGCACACTAGTATATACACTAACATGAATGCATGCATTCATAAAGGACAATGGCCTCTTTTTAATATTTAAGGATTTTAATAGCTATATTAAAAACTAGAGGCCCGGTGCACAAATTTGTGCACAGGTGGGGCCCATTGGGCCGGGCCAGCGGGGGGAGGGGCTGCAGGCAGTTGGCCATCCGGCCCCGCCCCCGATCGAGGTGTTGGGGGCTGATCTGGGGCCGAACGGCCTGGGGGCGGGGGCGATCGGGCCCAGACCAGGCTGGTTGGCTGCTGTAGAGCGCGTTCTGGTCGTTCCGCTGTTCTGGTGGCTGGGCTTTTATATATATAGATACCCCAGCAGGGGTTACTAAAATCCATGCTTGGTTTTAGAGTTTCTGATGTAAGTATTGCCTCCCTGAGTCAGGGGACAAGAGGAGAAGAAACGCTGGTGGAACCACAGAGAGGCATATGCTACCATCCCTCTGTATTTCCCGACTGACTACATGAAGAAAGGGTGACTGGGGGACAAACACCTCCACCACCCCTAAAACGCGCCTTTGTGATAGTGGAACTTCACCCCCTTTCCACCTTGTGTGGCTACCTGGTCCTCAGCACCTAATTACCTCACACCCCATGGTTACCACAGCCTCCAGCTGGCCTCTCTCCTTCCTTACCGTCATCTCAGCTTGTTCTCACTAGACACCATCTTGCTGAAATGCTGTCCTCACCTTCTTCCTCTGAAGTCCTTCCTGGTTACATCGCCTTAGGACAGAGTCCTGCATCCTTAGCCCCACTTTCATCATGTGCCACAGCCTGGCTTTAGCTGCTTTCCCAGCATTTTCATCCTCTCGTCTTCCCAAGGAGTTCTCCACCCCGGCAGGGTCATCCTGGCTTCTCATTGCTCCCGCGCCCAAATGGGCCTCGAACATTCTGGTTTCCGAGGCCTCGCCCAGGCCGACGTCCCACCTGAATGTCCTCCTTCGTTCATCTGCATCCCACCACTCCTTCAAGTTTCACCCAGGTTCTACCTGGGACCACAGCCGCCAAGAGCAAGAGCAGACCTTTCAGTCGCCTGCCTGCCTCTCTCTCTCTCTGAAGGCCTTTCTTTCTGGACCATGAATCGCTATTTAAAGTTCTATGTTTGTTTATTGTCAAGTCATTTGCATTAGATGTAAAGCTACTAAGAGCAGAGACCATCTCACAGTATTTGGCGTGCCTTGTGTCTAAGAGGTGCTCAGCAAGTCGGTTGATTAATTAATCACTCGTGTGTTTTGCTAATTTGGTTTTGTAAAATGACCAGTTATTACTTTGGACGACGAGTAGAAGCTTCTGATTTGTGGAAGAGTTTTTGGGAGATAGACGGTCTATTATAAGAACTGGATTTTTGTGTTTCCCTTAGTTTTGAGCTTTAATGGAATGCAGGACAGTGTGGTGAATAAATGGTGAAGAAAAGAATCAATGGTGAATGAATGGAGCTTCTAGAGTTTGTTTTTTGTTCTTGGTCTGCTCCTTGGACACCTTGTACGTGAGACCTCTCTATTCCATGCCTGGGATCCTAAAAGGATGTAATATTCTCTCATATGCTTAGTTTTTGTGATTATCGCAATCCTCAGATCCAGAACCAAATTTGTAGTTTTAGAAAAATCTTCAATCTTTATCACCATTGAAACTGAACTAATAAAAGTCTGTATGATCATATTCCTGGGATTGTTACTATCTACTACAGATTTGTGTTGGGGGCAGTAAAAATCCAATGACTGTTTTTTTGGATATGATCAGCTATTTAACTTAATTTGAAGATCTATGTGTGCTCACTGCTGGCTGAAGAGCAAATTCTTAGATCTTTCAGGATAGTAAGTTGGCAATATGAAGTAGTCAATTTAAAAGATTCAATTCTTTGATCTCATAATTCTATTGAATAGAAATAAAAAATAATTATGAATTTACAAAAGATTTACCTCTGAGAATATTCATCTTAGCAGTGCTTTTTAATACAAATATTTTGAACCAACAAAAATGTCTGATCATAAATTGGACAAATGGGGTCAATCAGATTAGACGCCCCCTTACAATGGAACATATGTATTCATTAAAAATACATTTAGAAGTTTACATAATAATTAATGAAGTGGAAAGAGATCCATGAAAACCTATATTGTTAAATGGAAAAAAAAGCATGTGACCAACTGGCATCCAGATGATTCATTTTAATAAAATTAATTATAAATAATAATAATAATAATAAAAAATGTGAAGACTCCAAAGTTTAAGAATAGTTATGCCTGGTAGGTGGAATTAGGTGAGACTTTGCTTCCTTTGTGAATATATTTGTGTATTCTAAATTTTTAGATTAGCAATGAAAGGTTATATATGTGGAAAATAAATAAAAGTATATGGGTGTTCATTTAATGTCTTATCATCAAGCAATATCTAATTTACTTTTTGGCTCACCATGCCATAAAATGTCGTATCTATTACTAAGCAAACAATGTTCTGAAACAAGGATGGTGGCAACTACTGCTGTGATTTAATACTGAAAACCAGTTTTGCCCTTAAAGAGCTTCAAGTTTTGAGCGATCTGATGTGGGTCTAGGCAGTCAACCTCAGGAGATAAACAAGTAAAGTTTAAGCACACAAAAGTTTATTTTTCATAACACGGTCTTTTACTGCACCTTTGTAAAAGAGAGAGATAAATAGATCCTTGAAAGATAACTCGGGGAGAGAATCCTGACACTGGTAACAAACGTTCTGAAGTAGCTCCTGTCGCTGATAAAAGCCCGGGGCCGGCTTCCTCGGGGAGGCGGGCGGCGACTGTGTTCCACCGCCCGGAGGGGCTGCGAGACGCGGGGGATTCATTTTTTTTTTTGCAACGCAGACATTTCCAATGCCGTCGGGGCAAATAACAAACACTGTGCGAGCCACTCGCTCTTCTTCCTTTCTGCGTCTCCTCCTCTGTGTCTTTCTCCGTTTCTGGGTCTCTCTCCTTTCATCCTCGGCCTGTTTCATCCTCTGGCCTGCTGGAAATGACGGCTAATGCCCACCGGAGGGAACGCTCACGCGTGATTAACACAAAGAATTACCCTCCTTTCCTGGCTCCCGTGTTGGCGACACCTTCTCCCGGGTTTGGGTTGGTGGAGCCGGTTCTCCCCGATGAAGTCCCACCCCGGCCGTCAGCGAGGCACTTGGGGAGGTGCCCTTCTCTCTGGCTGCTGGGGGACCATTTGGGAGAACGCTTCAGCGGACTCATTATCGTCTCTTCACACTGAACTCAATTCTCCCCAGGCTGCGGGGTGAGCAGGCTGTCGGAGGAGAGCCTGTGCAGCCATCTAGGGCAGCTTACTGGAGGGCGAAACGGGGTGAAAAGGAATACCCCCATGTTTATTATGTGCCGTGTAGTGACATGTAATGCCGTGTAGTGACATGTAATGCCGTGTAGTGACATATAACGTCGTGTAGTGACATATAACATTGTGTAGTGACATATAACGTCATGTAGGTTTAAGGGCAACGGTGGAATGACTGCATACATAGTGCAAAGTGTTTACCAAAACAAGGTTAGTTACCACACCCTTCACCTCACGTAACTACCCTTTTGTTGTCGTTGCTATGGAGAGAACAGTTAAGATTTAGTCTCCTGGTGACTTTAAGAGCACAGTCCTGCCTGCTACCCTCTCTCCCCCCCGTGCCCGGCTGGCCCGCTCCCCTCCTGTGGGAGCCTGGAGCCCATCACTGGGCTTGTCCCCTTGTGAGAGGAAAGACTTTTTTCACCAGAAAGACTGCGAAAGATGGTGGTTGGGGCAAAACCTTGGGGATAGCTGAGAACCAGCAGGCGCCGTGGAATCTTTTCTGGGCTTTGAGACCATTTCTAATTCGGTGAGTCACGCGAAGGGGTGAGTGGCCACTGAGGGCAGAGCAGGTGGGGCTGACAGAGGAGCCTGGGAGGGGCACTCCTGGGTCTGGAAAGTGGGGAGTCAGAAATCTCCGACTGTGCAGGCACAAGTGAGGGGACGCAGCCACTCCTCCCCAAGGGACCTTGTTCCTCATCTTGTCATGAACACTCGGTGAGCAGCAGCATGCAAAATAGGAAGAAACACGCAATTTGGGCCAATTGCTCTCGGGGAGTCAAACCCATCAGCCCCACCGCCCCTTGCAGTCGCCTGGATCCGGGGTTTCCCGCTGCTGATCGGCGAATCCCTGGGCGGCGTCGCAGAAGCGCAGGGTTAGCGTCGTTTGCATGGAGAATGGTGTCACTTCGCTCTCAGCTCCATCTACTTACACAGCAGGCGGCCACTGGCTGGAATGAGCAAAAGCCCAGCAGGTTCCTCTAGGCGAGGCCTGTGCTCCGGCCCTTAGTGGGTCAGACCGAGGCGGAGGCTGAGCGGAGGGAGGAGGCCTCCCGGGCGTCCTGGCCACAGGCCCGCGGGAGGGAAGCCGGCGTGCGCCAGCGTCCCCAGTGCACACACATGAAGTCATGCTTGGTGCTGTCAAACCCGTACATGTGATGTGTGCGTTATGTTTGGCTGCACATCGGTGTGCTTTGCAGGGCTTTTTCCCTATGTTTGGAGGCAGGAAGGGTTGTTTTTCTTCGTTGCTTTTAGCCTCTCCCATCAGGCCCTGAAGGGCTCACCGCCTGCACTCTGAGGCCCTTGTAGGCTCCCTGGGGCCGAGTTGGGCAGGGGGGAGGGAGCACTGAGGACAGAGGTCTAGAACAGTGATGGCAAACCTATGACACGCCTGTCAGAGGTGACACGCAAACTCATATTTTGGTTGATTTTTCTTTGTCAAATGGCATTTAAATATATAAAATAAATATCAAAAATATAAGTCTTTGTTTTACTATGGTTGCAAATATCAAAACATTTCTATATGTGACACGGCACCAGAGTTAAGTTAGGGTTTTCAAAATGCTGACACGCCGAGCTCAAAAGGTTTGCCATCACTGGCCTAGAAGTAGGGCCAGGACGGGTGGGGCAGCAGGCACGCCTGCCCTCCAGGTGAACGGCGCTGGAAGGTGTTCGGGAAAGCAAGCGGGCGGCCGTCGGAGACACTGCGTGATGCTCAGGTGCCGAATTTAGGTTCCGTCGAAGCCCAGCTGCGTGTGGGTGGCACCGCCGGACCTGGTGGCACTGGGCGGCCATGTGACCTGGGAAATGATAAACTGAAAGGCCTGTTGCTGCTGCTCAAAACCGTCCTTGTTCCTTTAAGCTCGGGCTTCACCGGGGCTGGGAGGACGGTCCATTGCCTGGAAACGGCGGCTGTGGCCACGGCCCGCGCCCCCCCCCCGCCGTCAGCAGGAATGTCTGCCAGCTGCCCCCTCGGGGCAGTCCCGCGTCCCAGGAAAAGCACACACTTTATTGCATTATTTTAGCTGCGCGTCCTTGCCTGAAGGGGGCACCGTGGCCGGGAGAGGTTTGTTTTGTGTTGGGTGGCCGTTCACAGACCTCCGTGTGCATCGGGCCACCCGGGGAGCTGGTGGAAATGCAGGCGCTAGGGCCCCCCCCCGCCCCCCCCACCGCCTGAGGTTCTGATTCAGGGAAAGATAGTGACACCCAGGGACCTGCATTTCTAACCAGTTCCCCAAGCGAAGCTGGTCCAAATGGTGCAGAATGGACCCCGAGAAACACTGGTTTGTGGGTTCTAAACCAGGACCCCTCCTGCAAGCACGTCTCATCTTCTGACCAGAAGTCCATTTGCGCCGTTAGTTTCTCCAGCTCTGCCCTCATCCAAGTCTGGCAGAATATGTGAGGTTTCAGTGTAGCCTTTGCCAGATGCCTCCGCAAACTGCTTCCCACTCCCTCCCGCCCTGGCAGCAGGCCGGGTGGATGGGGCACCCTCTCCTCCTCCCCGCCCGCGGCCGGAATGGTGAGCGGCCACGGCATTTATCTGGACGTGGACACCACAGGCTCGACACAGCTCTGTCCCCGCTTGGCGACTGACCCCCTTCCAGGCGTGGGGCCTCTTGGCCATGGGGCGTGGACAGGTGGAGTGGATGCTTCAGAGATTCAGAATTTTCTCCCCGATTTACTTGTTGTAGATTTTTGGGTCCAAATAACCCTGCTAGTCTCCTGTCTTCCTGTGTCTTCGACGCTGGTGTTCTGTCTGGTGGATGGTGGCAAAGTGCGGCAGGACGTTCGCAAACGTTCAGCGGGGAAGGGTTTCCAGGTGGCACTGCGCGTAGTGGGGAGGCAGGGGTCTTGGTGGAAGGAGCCCGGGAAGAAGACGCTGAGGCCCAGGTTTCTATCTTGATTCACAGAAGAGGACGCACATGCTCAGGGGTGGGAGGGACGAGCTTGAAGACTCAGTGGGCGGGACCGAAATTCAGCTCCTCGCTCCCAGGCCAGCACCCATGTCCGCACCGTCAGCCTTTAGCTCTTTAAAGACGCTCATTGCAGGGAGAGCGCCCGTGTCCTACCCGATCCCAGGCCCCCGGGGAGGTGCCCGGCTCTGATGAGTCAATTCCTTCTCCGCCTCCACTTCTCAGCTCTCAGTCAAGGGTGATGATGACCAACATGCAGGCAATTGAAAGGGCACAAGAAGATAGGGTGCGATGCTTGGTGGGTATCGACGCTCAAACATTATTTTATGAAAACAAATACACTCGAGGTCCAACATTTGCCATTTATCAACGACGTGGCCATGGCCAAGCCACCTTGTCCCCTGGGCCTGCACTGAGAATGCCTCCCCAGCTCAAGGAGTAGTGAATTAGATAGCACATGGCCGGGGAGCGGGGGGAGGACTTTGCAAAAGGTAGTAGCCTTCCTGCCCACACTTAGCATTATTTATGAACTTCTCCAGGACATCGAACACTGGATCATGGAGTCTTTGGTCTTCGGAACACGGTGGTAGCCGTGGGGTCCTCTTGGGCCCTGCGCCTCAAAGTGTTTTTAGAAGCTGGAATTTATTCATCTTTTTAGTATTCCTCGAAATACGAAGAGGGGCGCCCTAGGAGAATTGGCTGTGCAAGGGACTGATTTATTCTAAAACCCAACACCGGCGGATTTCCTGTAAAAATTCAGCATATGCTCTCGCGGTGACACCTCGACTCCCTCTCCCTCCCGTCGGACAGATCCAGGGCCCACCGACGCCGCAGACCAGGTGATGCGATGGTGCCAGGGCCGGTGCCTGGGACACAGCCGGCGCTCAGCTGTGGAGCCGGATTTCTGGCTTGGGCCCTGGCTCTGTGGTGGGGCCTGCCAGCCCTCCTTCTGCCCCTCCTGGACGGAGGCCTTGGGCAAGTTAGGAAAACATTTGGGGCTTCAGTTTATGGTTCAAAAAAGACCACTCGGCCCGGTGGCTCGGCACACGAAGCTCAGCTGATCTCTATCTCGGCCTCAGCGATCCTTTCTCATCCTCCGCTGTCGGGGCCCTCCAACCCCCAGCGGTGACCTGTGTGCCGGCACCACATGCATCACGGGTCCCCGGCTTTTCACACCCACCACACAGGGGGCATGAGGCAGGCCTGGTGCATGGCCACGTGTGTGCTGTGTTGGTTTATACCCGCATCCTTGAGGCTGTCCTTCAGCCGACCCAAAGGGGAGCGGTCCTTCGACACCGCCCCACCCCGAATCTTCCAACCTCATTGATCCCCTTCCCCGTGCAGGCCTTCTCTCTCTCCCCCCAAGGCACTCAGCCCAGATGCTGAATAATGTGGCTTCTGAAGCTGCTGAGAAATCATGGCCTGGGCAGCCTCTTTATTCCAGCCCTGGGCTTATTCAGCATCCAGCCCCCGTTTGTTCCCCCTCCCCCCCAATTCCTTTTTATCTGCAACGTCCTCGCGCTGGGGATGCCTGCGGACAGGCCCAGGCCAGGGGAAGGAGCAAGTGTGTGGCTGCCTTCGGAGAAGGTCAAAGGCGCAACGCCTCATGCAGCTCCGTGGGCGGCCAACTCATTAGCGCAGGCGTGGGCCGGGCCTGCGTGGGCATTCAGAGGGGGCTTCACTTGGGGTCTGCCTGTGGGTGTCCTGGCCTCTCGGCAGAGCCTGGATTGGGGGTGGGGCGCACGGAGGAAACCACAGCCCGGGGCCTCGGGGCCCCACGGCCCTGCCTCTGCCTCCGAGGGCTGCTTGCTGCCGGGCGTGGGCTAAGTGGGAAGTGAGCAGTGCAAGCCCGGCGCTCATGCAAACCTGGTGGCTTTCTCTTTCCAGGCCCTGCCGCTGCCCCTGGGTGGGGTGGGGGGGTTCCCTTCAGCC
>NW_005353629.1:4426085-4426569 GCF_000412655.1 Myotis brandtii
GGGGAAGGGAGGGGCGCAGGCCCAGGGGGCGCCCTGCCAGCTGCATCTGTGCCTGGAACCCTGAATGCCGCCTGTGAGGCTGAGCTGCAGGCCGAGCGACAGGCTGAGGGCCTCCCTGTCACCAAAGGCGCCTGCGAGGGGACATGAGGGGCCGCGAGGAGAGGGTGAGGGTTTGCTTGCGGGCCCCTCGCTCGTCTTCTGGTGGATTCCTGGACGCCCCTCCGGCCTCGCTGGGCCTGCTGCTGCTGCTCGATGGGGGATGAGAGTTTGTTCTGAGCCCCTGTCCTCTGTACGCAGCCGGCTGTCACCGGGCAACGGGCCGTCTGCAGCCTTGCTCCTGCCCAAATGGCTAAGTGATTTTCCCAATTGCTCCCCTCATGGGCCGGGACCATGGAGAGGCCTGCTCCCTGCCCGCGGGGATGCCAGCGCCCGTGTCCAGGGCACATGTGTGCTGGGCACCCGGCCTCGTCCAGGGCCTGGCCCT
>NW_005353629.1:4426800-4427132 GCF_000412655.1 Myotis brandtii
CGCAGGCGGGCGGGGGGGCGGCTGCAGGAGGCTGCACTGTGGTGACCACGGCTTTCCGAGCCCGAGTGCCTGTGGGGAGCAGAAGCCAGAGGCTGGTGCGAGAAGGAAACCGTTTGCCAAAACTGCAGCCATCAGAGGCCTGGCGGCAGCTCTTCAGCAGGAACAGCTGAGCAGCTGTGCCCTCTCTGCTCTCACCATTGTTTCCCTTTTAGAACCGGAGCGAAGTGCCTCGCACACCCGGGCGGCTCTGCTTCAGCTCCAGCCCCGCGCGCCCTCCCCTTTCTGGGGGTCTTAACGCCCCGCGGCCTGGACGGCCTGGTCCTGGGATCTCG
>NW_005353629.1:4427320-4432783 GCF_000412655.1 Myotis brandtii
CTGGGGACGGGTGCTCCTGGCGCGGGGCCTGACTTCCCTAGACATCCCGTAGCGGCCTGGCTGACAGGGGACATGCATGGACGAGGGAATGCACAGCAAAGTCCTGCCTCTCCCACACTTCGCTGCTGCCGAGGGCCCCCCAGCACTTGCGGGGTGCAGGGCGTTATCATCCTTTGCATCTCCTACGCGGCTTATGCACATGAGCCCTGCGCCAGGTCACCAGGGCAGGAGGCAGGCGGCTGCAGGCGGACAGGGCTGCCCGCTCTCGGCTCCCTCGCACGCAGCTGTGTGGCCTGAACCCCGATCCCCCCCTGCAAAGGGTAAGGCGGTGCCCCCTGAGCAGTGCAGGGCGGTTATAATTAAACGGGAAGAAGAGGGCCCTGCAGGCTGCTTGGCACCTTCCCAGCACTCCGCGCCCGTCAGCTGTGGGGGCCACCTCTTCTTTTCCGGGCTCCCACCGAGTTCAGAATGCGCATGTGCACAAAGGACGCAGGAGTGATGCGCATTGGGGGGTGCAGGAGCGATGTGCATTGGGGGTACAGGAGCGATGCGCATTGGGGGTGCAGGAGTGATGTGCATTGGGGTGCAGGAGTGATGCGTACTGGGGTGCAGGAGTGATGTGCATTGGGGGGTGCAGGAGTGATGCGCATTGGGGTGCAGGAGTGATGTGCATTGGGGGTGCGGGAGTGATGCGCATTGGGGGTTCGGGAGTGATGTGCATTGGGGGTGCAGGAGTGATGTGCATTGGGGGGTGCAGGAGTGATGCGCATTGGGGTGCAGGAGTGATGTGCATTGGGGGTGCGGGAGTGATGCGCATTGGGGGTTCGGGAGTGATGTGCATTGGGGGTGCAGGAGTGATGTGCATTGGGGGTGCAGGAGTGATGTGCATTGGGGGTGCAGGAGTGATGTGCATTGGGGGTGCAGGAGTGATGTGCATTGGGGGTGCAGGAGTGATGTGCATTGGGGGTGCAGGAGTGATGTGCATTGGGGGTGCAGGAGTGATGTGCATTGGGGGTGCAGGAGTGATGTGCATTGGGGGTGCAGGAGTGATGTGCATTGGGGGTGCAGGAGTGATGTGCATTGGGGGTGCAGGAGTGATGTGCATTGGGGGTGCAGGAGTGATGTGCATTGGGGGTGCAGGAGTGATGTGCATTGGGGGTGCAGGAGTGATGTGCATTGGGGGTGCAGGAGTGATGTGCATTGGGGGTGCAGGAGTGATGTGCATTGGGGGTGCAGGAGTGATGTGCATTGGGGGTGCAGGAGCGATGTGCATTGGGGGTGCAGGAGTGATGTGCATTGGGGGTTGCAGGAGTGATGCGCATTGGGGTGCAGGAGTGATGTGCATTGGGGGTGCGGGAGTGATGCGCATTGGGGGTTCGGGAGTGATGTGCATTGGGGGTGCAGGAGTGATGTGCATTGGGGGTGCAGGAGTGATGTGCATTGGGGGTGCAGGAGCGATGTGCATTGGGGGTGCAGGAGTGATGTGCATTGGGGGTTGCAGGAGTGATGCGCATTGGGGTGCAGGAGTGATGTGCATTTGGACTTGATGTTAGGCTTTCCGAGAGGCGCCTCCCCCTGCCAGAGCAGGCGTGCTCTGTGGACCAGGCGGAATAACGCGGAGGCTCCCAGTTTTCTGGGTGCGGGAAGAGCATCCACAGCAGCAGGAAGAAGAGCAGAAGTTCAAGGCTTTGAAAATCACAGGAACAAAGAGTTTCCATAAGAAAGAAGTGGTCAGCAGTGGGGGCGGTGACAGGGTTAAAGAGGAACGACCGAGCACCGACCGTGAGGATGAGGACACGGGCAGAACCGGGGAGAGATCAGTCTCATTAGAATGCTGGGGAGGAGACGCAACATGTCAGGTGTCAGGGAAAGGGAGACGATGACAACATAGAATCTTTGAAGAGTTTGGGAAGCTACAAGGAGGTGGTACACGTGGCCTCTGTACTCCAGGGACCGCTGGGCTCACCTTTCACCAGAAATCACGATTCTGAAGGGAGAGGCGTGAGAGAGAGGGGGGTGTTACCCAGGGAATGGGCCCCCCACGGCCTGGCTCACTTGCCATTTCCTCCCAGTGTTCCCAGTGGCTCCTCCCAACCTCCCAAGTCCCCGGGAGCTTTCATAAATCTGCCTTCTCTGTGGTTGAGTTTCCCTTTCTCATTCAGGAAAGCAGTGATTACCTCGAAGACTCTGACAGTGTGATTTTAAAGTTTCTTTTTTGTTATATTCATTTATTCTTTTGGTCTTTCAACACCTTTTTGTAGCGATCCCATCACGGACCCTGTTCCAGAGACTCGAGATGTCGTGTGAACAAGACAGTAAAGGTCTCTCCTTTCATCGCGCTGTTATGATGGCGGATGGCAGGAAAGCAAGTGTCCAATATAATGTCATAAATGATAAGGCCTTGGGCTGGGCTCTTCGGTTCAGGTGGGAAGGGAAGCTTTCTCCAGGAGGTGACTTTGGGCTGGTTCCCGGATGGCAGGAAGGAGTGAACAGAGAAGATGTGAAGTCGTGGGCAGGGGATGGAAAACCAGTGCAAAGGCCCTGAGGTTGATGGAAAGGGCATGACATGTTCACGGACCCGAAGGACAGCTGGTGCAGCTGGAGTGTGGGGAGCACAGCGCAGGTGGAGGGGAGATTTAACTCTGAGAGGGAGGCAGGGTCAGGCCGAGAAGCCTGCGCTGTGTAGTAAGAAGGCTGGGGAGGGCTGTCGGAAATGAGACAACTCGGTCTATTTATGCTTGTTAGAGATCACACATCTGTTATCTCCTTAGTCCCCACTGTCCTAGGACCGTGGTCGGCAAACCGCGGCTCGGGAGCCACATGCGGCTCTTTGGCCCCTTGAGTGTGGCTCTTCCTAAGCCTTAGGAGTACCCTAATTAAGTTAATAACAATGTACCTACCTATATAGTTTAAGTTTAAAAAATTTGGCTCTCAAAAGAAATTTCAATCGTTGTCCTGTTGATATTTGGCTCTGTTGACTAATGAGTTTGCCGACCACTGTCCTAGGAGATGTATCGACAAACATGTTGCTCCAAGAGATGGCTGAGATTTTGCTGCCTGTGGTTTCTTCTAGGATTTTTATGAATTTACGACTTACATTTAAGTCTTTTATCCATTTTGGGTTTATTCATGTGCATGGTGTAAGTTGGTGGTCTAGTTTCATTTTTTTGCAAGTATCTGTCCAATTTTCCCAGCACCCTTTATTGAAGACAATAGGGTGGTGAAGGCCTGGGGCGAGGGGGGGTGGGCTAGAAGAGGTCAATGGGGGGGGGTGTGGGGGACGTATATAATACTCTCAACAATATAGATTAAAAAGTAGATCACACTGTCTACATGGGGTGATGGAAGGGGTTGTGGTGACAAAAGTAGAAGCCACTGGAGGGCTGTCAGCAGGAGATGACACGGTTGCTTGATTTGTCTTCTGGGGAGCGGGTCGCGACGGAACTGGGAGACAGGAGTGGAAGAGAGGGCATCATACTGCAGTCACCGCGAGGCAGGACTCCTGCGTTACAGTCAGGAAGCGCGGTGAGGATTTCCGCTGGGATGGAGCAGTGGAGGCAAGGCAAGTGGACAGACATGAGATAGACTTGGGAGGAAGAATTGACAAAACTGGCCCAAGAATTGGATGCAGGAAGTCAGTAAGACTCCAGGATGTTTTATTTTAGCAAATTGATTGGTTGCATCTCATGCTTCGATGAGGAAAACCCCATGATGAAAGCTCCTCCCACTCTGAGCTTTGGGCTGCCTTTACCACGAGTGCCCGGGAGACCCACCACGATCCTTAAAACTAAAAGAACAAGAAAAAGAAGTTAAAAATAAGGGATAGGCCTGTAGAGGCCTAAATTATTATGTTATCTCAATACTTGTGAATCTTTGAAAATATCTATAACAGAAAGGTTTTAAAGAAATAGAACCGCATGACATCTTCCTTTTAGCCAATAAATACCAAACCAAGAAATAGGAGTTATCTTCCCATTTTGAAATAAATGCCCACGAAGAAGATTAAAGGACTGGGTGGAAGGGTCCCTCCTCCATCAGCCACGGACATACCTTCAAGGGCAAACAGCATCTGTGGTTTAACAGGTTCACACGCTGTACCCAGCGCCTGCCTGGAAGGGAAAACATTAATAGCAGGGGAATTAAATGGCTACCAATTTGTGAGGACCCAGTCCTAATACGTTTATTGATTTTGGGTTCCAGTTTAGTGGTTGAGCTGTCTCTATCCATCAAACTTTCCACAAAAGGGCATAGATCATCCTGGAGCGGGGAGGGGGTGTGACTGCAGGGCTGGGGTTGGCAATGTGGAGACTGCGGGTTCAGATCCACAGTCCACGCAGATCCACGGGGGACCTGGAGTCGCTGTCTGTCCGCTGCTGTCCTGCCCTTGATAAAGACAATGTTCATCGTAGAGGAAGTGCCTGATAGTGTGTTTACACAGCAGATGGATTCTTAAGCCACAGAATCAAGGGACAAAATGACACTCTGCTGCTAGCATTGAAAAACAAAACAAAACATACAACACAATGTCCTTCCTAATTTTCAGATGACTTCGCACCTCCAGGGAGACTCCAGGGCCCTTGGATGTGAGTTGGGAGACTAGAGTGTCTCCTGAAAGATGCTAACGATTCCTCAGGTGGGTTCAGAACACTTTGTGCATTAAGATGATCGAGGAAATTTCCCGACTCTGTCCTTCTTGTGGAAGGTCCGACAGTGAGGGGATTCAGGAAATTACCACATTAAGAGGTAATTAGCGGAGATGCACCTCTAAATGAAAGAGTGATTAAAAATGCAATGTAAAGCATTCGTGCCATTTCTGCGGGGATGAGGCTGTGATTAAAGCAGTCGGTCTGAGAGCGGCTGATCACGGTAGCATTACATTGGAGAGTTCCATTTTGGCTGACTCCTAGTAGACTACACGCACCTCGTGAAGTTATGGGGTGTAATGGGGTGACTGCTGTGTACCACATCGGCCCTGTTGCAATGTGCCTTGAGTTAAGCAGAAACATTTCTTATTTCTAGCAAACAAGGTTTGTTTTGGGTAAAGAATTTGACAATACATATTAAGAGTCTTAGAAATATTTTAAGACAGGTTACTCTTTGATCCAGTAATTCAAGCAATTAGAAACACGGCCCAAGATTTAAATATAAGGATGGCTTAATTAAGCATTACCTACAAAAGACCCTGGGAACCCTTTTTTGAGATTTCCAATAGATGACTTGTTGAACAAGTTATGGTGTGTGGACCTAGTGAAACACTAGGTAGTCATTAAAAATGTTCAGTGAGAGTAATTAATGATTAATGACATGGCGAACTGTTTCTGTTTCAATTATGATATTAAGTAACAACAGAAAGATACCATAGTGTCATATATATGAAGATATTACATAAAAAGATAAATATGTTTATAATGGATATATATATAGTTACAGAATATATGTGTGTTTATATATACACATATACAT
>NW_005353629.1:4432812-4459331 GCF_000412655.1 Myotis brandtii
ATATATATATATATATATTAAAGGCCTGATGCATGAAGATTTGTGCAAGAATGGGCCTTCCTTCCCTGGCTGCTGGCACCGCCTTCGCTCTAGCCGGAGCTGCCTTTCCGCCTTCCCATGCTGCCCAGAGGCCCAGAGCAGCTGGGGTGGTGCAGAACATCTGTGTCGTCGCCATGGTGGTGACACAAGCATCCTGCCCCGCCCTGACCGCTTGGCAACTGCATATGCAAATTAACCGGCCATCTTTGTTGGGTTAATTTGTATACTCCCTCCTGATTGGCTGGTGGGCGTCACGAAGGTATGACCAATTTGCATCTTTCTCTTTTATTAATGTAGATATAGTATATATATATATATGTGTGACTGGAAGGAAATATACCAAAGAATTTTGGATGGAAAAATTATGAGTGAATTTTTCTTTATGTCCCACATTTTCAAGAATGAGCACATGTTACTTCTACAATAAAAATATGACTATTAATTTTTAAAACCCTCCTGACACCACCATGAAGCACAGTGTTGCCAGCCCAGCTCAGGGCACAGCCACCTGACCCGCTGCTTTCTCACTGGAGCGTTGGTATATGGACCCGTCTGTGTTGCTTTTTAATGTCAGGATTTAGCGAGACAGGTCAGAGCCTCAGCTTTGCAAAGCCAGCTCCACTTGCTCAAGGAGACTAGTCCTTGTTTATGCTGCGGGCAAAACAGCGAGTTTTTTCAAACGTCGGGTCTGTTGTGAGCTGAGCCCCCGCGGCAGCCCTGGCCCTTCCCGGCCCAGCACCTTTCAGCGGACGCCTGGGCTTGCCAGGTGCTCCGACAGCGGCAGAAGGTACAGTCTTGTCTCCGCATTAAATATATATTCATTATGCATTAAACTACGTCTATTTAACACAAAGTGGATCAGATGTCGACGGAGCCGCCTGCGAGTGCATGCCGTGTGGGGGTGGACGGTGAGCAGACGTGGCCCGTGGTGGGGTCTGTGGAGGCCATGGGAAGACCCCTCGGCTGAGGGATGCTTGGCTAGTGACGTGACCTCGTGGCAGGACCTCGTCACGTCAGGAATGAGAAGGCCCCTCCACAGCACTTCCTGGAAACATGTCAGGACGTTGGGCTCATCCTAGGTCCGCAGGAACCTTTTCCTTTTAACAAATGAAAGAATGAGGGTGTGTTCAAGGAAGGTCCTTTCTCCCTCCGTGCGCGTGGAGGGCCCACCTCTCGCCGGGGCACCTGATTGCCGAGGAGCCACGCAGATGCGCCTGCTCAAGCGAAGGAGGCAGGATCCCAGCACCTTCGAAACACACAGCGGCGCCCCAGCTACGGGCAGCACCCCAGGGACGCTCAGACCTTCCCCGATACGAAAGCAAACATGTGCCCCCGGGTGTTCTTTGTTAACACCGTGTCTTCCCGGCTCCCCGGGGAGGCCTGATCCTTCTAAAAGGGTCGAGGGAGGGTGCCCCGCCTGCTGGCTGCAGCGGGAAGGGACCTGGGGAACCTTCTGTGTCCGACAGGCTCAGCCAGGCCCCGCGTGTGCCGGGCTCTCCTGGTGCAGCATTTCCCCGACGCCCTGTGTCCCGGCTCCGCCACTTCCTTAGAGCTTTGACCTTGGCCCCTTCCCTGGAGTTGGAGGACGCTGGGAGTGACTCCTGCTCATTCGCTCGGCTTGTCCGAGGCCCGGCCCGTGTACCTCACCTCGCCGCTGAGGCCCCTGACCAGGAGCTCCCCGTCGGGGCCGCTGGGCAAACCCAGAAGGGGGCCCACAGCTTCAGCCCGACGCCTCTGCCGGCCGGCTCGCCCCTTCCAGCGAGCAGGGAGACAAGCCTTTGACAGCCCACAGGAGGGTTCCTTCCCGCCTCCTTTGTCTAAACTTAATATTCCCTGTATTAGGCCTCATCGCCATCGCCCGAGGAGGGCTAAATGCTAAAGAATCCGAATCAATTAGGATTCCGCCAGGAAATCAGCGCCTCTGTGAAGCGGTACCCGGCTCTGGGAGGCACGGCGTCACCTGATAGTATCGGACCAGAAACCCATTGTCAAACCCGATGCTCAAGGCCAAGTGTCTGTTCCCACAAAAGCGACAATCCCCTGGCCGCCGGCCGGTGAGCAGGGCTGGAAGAATAGGCATAATAGGTGATTATGCAGCCCCTTCAATGCCGGTTCTTCGCGCTAATCCTGACAGAAAAGGCTCTGCAGCCGTGTGACCACTGTCTCTGCTCTCAGGCCAAGATTCTGCGGCAACACGGAGGAGGCAGGGCCGTCCCCGGTCAGGGGGCTCTTTTCCTGTAAGTGTAATCCCCCAACGAGGGGCCACACGTGACAGACACCCCGTGATTTCAGATGGTGAGGACGAGGAGAATGCTCAGTGGCTCACACAAGGTCAAAGTCTTTTAAAAAATATAAATATTATTTATTGATTTCAGAGAGGAAGGGAGACGGAGAGGGAGAGGGAGATAGAAACATCAATGACGAGAGAGCATCATGGATCGGCTGCCTCCTGTACACCCCACACTGGGGCTCAAGTCCGCAACCCCGGGCATGTGCCCTTGACTGGGAATCGGACCTTGATCTCCTGGTTCATAGGTCCATCGATGCTCAACCTCTGAGCCACGCCGCTGGGCACAAGGTCAGAGTCTTGATGGACAATCACGAGGGGCAGGTCTCAGGTAATGAAAACACACATGTAAATCCATAGGTGAGCAGACAAGACATTCTCCCAGGAAAATGAAAATGTGCCGTTGGAATTCCCGGGAGGCCCCACTGCTGTGCTGAGCAGACTGAGAGCCGCTCTGCTCGCTCGCCCTCCCGCGGGGGAAGTGCCGGGAGGGAGGGTTTGAGGGGCAGTGATGAGGCAGGACATACGATCCCGAATGTGCATCCCCAGATTCAGAAATTCCGAAACACGAACAGATGTCGTCGTGAGCAAACGCACGTGGCTTTCAACAAGGACGGCCACGCTTCCTCCTTCCTGGACGGTGGAGTGTTGTTCTTGTGTTCTGTCCCCCGGGATGTTCAGACACGGGACTCAGGGCCCTCCCGCAGCCCAGGTGGACCACGGTGAGGCCTGTAGAGCAGCTGAGGGGCCGTGATCGCTGAGTGCTGGCCCGTGTCTCCCGCACGGAGGCCCTCTGTGCGCCTGGCCGACTGTTCCAGGGCCTGGCCGGGACCGCCTTTCCTTCGAGGCCCCAGACCTCGCGTTTCTCCCACTCCCGGGAAGGACTGGTGGCTCACGGGAAACTGCCGGGCTTTGCGCATGGGGCAGGCACGTCGGGGGCTGGCAGGTCCTGGTACCGGCACAGAGATGGCCGGTCCCACTGCTGGGACGCTGGACACATGCACAGTCCGTGTGCTGTGTGCTCGCTCGGGGTATAGACACAGAGCTCACGGCCGAAACCCGCTCCTCTGCACGTGGCGTGCGGCTGTGAGCAACCTTCTTTACGTCCCCTGAGGCCACGCCACCCCCTTTCACTTACCATGATAGATGGCAGGACGATGGCAACAGAGAAAAACGCGTCAGGCTTAACCTATGACGCCCAGAAGCCTCGAATGCACAGCGTGTGTGGCATGTACACTCGGGGTGTGCATCGGGCTTAACCTATGACGCCCAGAAGCCTCGAATGCACAGTCCGAGACCGCCGTGAGCCAGCGATGCAGCGCCCGGCCCAGGAGAGCCGGCTCCGCGGCCAGGAGAGCAGGGACCCATTTCTGGTCCAGGAGGAGCATGAATAAAACATGGGCCTGGCAGTGCCCTCCCGCGGACTTCCCTCAGCACAGAAGCTGCAGCGCCCGGCTTGCTGCAAGTCCATTTCCCCAGTCCTCTCAGCCGGCAACAGGGAATTCTGTGACCTTCTTTCTACTGCAAGAACTTCCCACTTAACAGGGGCTAGGGCTCCCGGGCCTCGCGCTAATGGACGGCCATTAACCATCCCGGAGCTCCCCCGTCCCCCGGGGCCCTCCGAGCTGAGTTCCCGGCTCTCCAGAGTCAGGCGTTGACAGGCAGCTGTCCGTCAACTGGAAATTTCTTAAAGCTACATGCCTGCAGCAAATAGAAGGGCTCGGTATTTACCGTGGAGACGATGGTTTTGCCAGCGCTAATATGATTTAATGAAAACATTAACCGGGAGCCGTCACTTTCAAGTCTAGTCATCTACACGTAATCGCTTCTGCCGTCGGCCCTGGCGCTTCTGCAGGGATTGCCACGATGCCTCCTGTTTCGCAGGCGTGGAGGGGCCAGGCAGCGCTGCCGCTGTCACTCGACTTTGCGATGGAGCTCTTGCCTGTGGGTGTCTCCGTCTCTGTGAATTCCTGTGCAGATTAGACAACCAGAGACCATGCTTTCTAAAGCCAGTTGGAAAGATGGGCCCAGACACAGGGTTACGTGGCTAAAGAGACAAAGCTTCCGAGATGAATGTGATTGTCGGCCTTCCTCCGGTGTCTGGGGTAACGCGCCATTGCTGTCACCCACCTCATCCCTCCGGCGGTCCGCGTGGCTGGTGAACCAGGCCTGTTCTGTGTGACGCGTAGGCTCCCGCTCGGGTGCTGCGTACGCGGGAGGATGCAGGCATTCGTGCAGGAGGGGTAAGCAGTCAGGAGCACGTCCCTGGGGTCCTGCAGAGATGAGATGCCCGTCAATCATTCTCTCCAAACAGCTCTCCTCCGACTCAGACCTGGGAGGGAGGGCTCAGAGCCCCTGGCGGAGCCGGGGAGGAGGGGATGCTAAGTGGACACAGCGATCACTCTTTACCCAGGTGATGGGAGTGCAAAGTCTTTCCCCTGTCACTTCACACCCTCTGTCATTCCGACTCGAGAATTGAGGAAAGGGGTGTCGGTGGGACCAGGGAGTGGAGACTCCCTGCAGAGCAGATGGGGGACCGGACCGAGCGCTGAGGCCGGATGGTCACTCCGATTTGTTGCTGCGGACACCAGGCCGCGGGCCCGCTCGATGGAAGTCGTGGCCTCGTGGCCAATTCGTAAATTCCAAGTAAATGTCTCCATTTTAAAACAACGGAAATAATTTCGGACTCACAGCAGGTTGCAGAACTAGTACAAATACTTCCTGAATGTCCTTCGCCCAAGTTATGCTAGCTTTTCACCACATTTCCTTACGATTCTCTCTCTTCTTATAAGCTGTTATTATTACTGTCATTATTATTATGTATAGAGATATTATTTTTTTAACTATCCATTTGAGAGTAAGTTGCAGACATAAAGGGCTTTTACTCTGAGGTACTTTTATGTGCATAAAGAAAAAAGGACTTTTTAAAAACATAAGCACAGTAGAATGATGAAAATAAAGAAATGAACGTGAACAAAATACCATCTAACCGGCCGACCTTATTCACATTTGTTTCAATTGTCCCAATAAAAACTACCTTTATGACGGAAAAGAGAAAGAAATTCTGGTCCAGAGCCCAGTCTAGGATCAGACGCTGCCTGTAGCTACCACGTCTCTTTAGTCTCTTTCGTCTGGAACAGCTCCTTACTCTTAGTTTCCCGGGGCCTGGCCTCTTGTGCGGACTGTCCCTCAACACGGGGTTTTCCGGGGTTTCCCATCATTAGCCACGTACCACGTAAGTGAGAGGTTCAACGGCCACGTTTGGGGGGAGTGTCCATTTTTCTTGGAGCACGTGGCATCGTCAGCGTGTGGCGTGCAAAGGTGTTGAAGTCGGGGCAGGGAGGGTCCTCGCTGCCATGAAAGAGGACAGAGGGTCGCCCAGAGAATCCTCTTCACAACTGGGTCCGAGATAGTTCCTGACTTACCTCCACACACACGCATGCGCACACACGCACACACGCGCACAAACGCACACATATGCACACATGTGCACGCGTGCACACACGCACACGCACACATGCACATATGCACACACACACACACACCCCTTCAAAGCACCACACTGAACTTGGCATTGTGTCAAGACAGCAGGCGAAGAGGCCGGCCCTGAGCACGGGCACCGAGTGAGGGACTTGAGGGGAGAGGGTGGCCCCATGGAGGACAGGCCGCGTGGCCGGCTTCGGGCTCTTGCATCACCTTTCATTATCTGAGGACTGAAAAGTTAATAGCCCAGGGTGTGATCACGCCATTATCAGCTCCCATTGTCGTAAAGCCCATTCGGAGGATGATTACATATGTTAATGAGTGTCGTTATAATACACTACACAGTACATTACCTTCAATAAATATAATTGTTTATGCACTTTAATGAGGGCGTACAATGCCCCCAAACTAATGGTATTGACTGGATGGTGATTTATTGCTCTAAAGCTTAGCCATTAGGGAAGGAAATCTTACAAAACCTTTTATGTTTACCCAACTTTTTCTCGCCCCCTAAAAGCTGCCACTCACCTCCGCCTCCCGCTGTGTCAGGAGAGAATAGCTCCGAGACGCTTCCCCCTGCTCCCTGCGATGCCCCCTCACCCCAAAGAGCGGGAGGTGGGCGTGGGTTCGTTTACAGGGTTTCCGGAGGCTCCTTGCGTCCACCCCGCGGTAAGGTTAATGCGTTATCTGGCAACAAAACCGACGCCATGTCAGCATGTTGGCTGCAAATCAGATGACAAGGAATGAAAATATCCTTTGTTAAACTCCACACGAGGAAGAGAAAATAAGGCCAGGACAGCCTTGGCCCAGGGTCCTGCAGCCGACGATGGGAGGGACAGAGCAAGATTCCGTTGTCTCTGAGCACAGACCTCCAGCTGGGGACGGGGCGAGCGTGGTGGGGCCCCTCGAGGTCACTCCACCTTCACGCTCTCTCCTCCTTCCCTTGGAATCTTCCCATGAGAAAATGTAGTCTCATGTTGACCATGACGTTTAAAAAAATCCTCATATCTGATAAATAAAATACAGTTACTGTGTGTGATGGGTACTTTGTTTTTTATTTTTTAATTTTATTTTTATTGATGTCAGAGAGGAAGGGAGAGGGAGAGAGAAATAGAAAGATCAATGATGAGAGAGACTCATGGATCGGCTGCCTCCTGCTCGCCCCACACTGGGGATCGAGCCGGCAACCTGGGCTTGTGCCCTGACCGGGAATCGAACCGTGACCTCCTGTTCCTAGGTTGATGCTCAATCCCTGAGCCATGCTGCCTGGGTGGGCACTTGGTGCTTTAAATTACTATCACGCTGGACGCAAGGACTAGAGCCTCCACAGGGACCTCCCCTGGCCTGTACGGCGCCGTCAGTGGTCCTCGTGTTCCAAGCAGACAGGCGTCCCCTGGCCGGCGGCCTCCGCCAGGCCTCACTATGAGAGTCTCAGAATGGCCAGCGAACACGTGCACACGCTGAGTCACTCTCCACGCGGAGCCCGACGACACTCACTCCGCCCGTCATGGCTGCAGTTTCTTCTCCTCCCAGCACAGTCTCCTGGGGGCATCACCTGGTCCCCGAGCTTAATGTGCATGGCAACCGGCCGGCTTCCGGCTTATTTACCATCCAGCGCTGACCCGGGGCCCAGCCTCCCCGCAGGAAGCAGTCGGGGTGCGACCCAGCGCTCACGTCGCGTCCCCTACGTCCTCTCCCCGCGGACACAGACTTCTGGTGGAAGCCGGCTCGCAGGAGGGCCTTTCCCTGGAGCCTCTGGGAATGGATTTCTCCGCCTTCGGAGGCACATCTGCACGTGAGGGCTCCTGTTCTGTCTTTAGCATCTCCATGCACAGCCTCTAAAAGGAATTCCAGGAGTCTTTATGAATAAATAAAACCGTGCAACTTAACGATTGAGATTAATTCATCTCGAAACTCTAAATGCCTGGAAGACATGGCAGCAGGGATCCGTCCTGGCATCTTAAGAAGAGGCTCCGAACAATAGCAGTTTCTTGCAGCAGATTCCCAGGACGGAAGGCAATCACTGGAGGAACTTTCCACGGGTTAGCACGGTGTTCCAAGTAGTTTGAAAGTCAGTAGCTTTGGGGGGAAAAGAAAGAGAGAAAGGACATTGAGATGCCATTTGTGGTAAGATCTAATTAATTTTTTTGCTCCTAAGAATAATTTATTATTTACACTTCTTATTATATATGTATTTTAGCTTCATTAGCCTGCAATGCTGGAAAAAATTATACCTTCAAGTCCTATTTATCAAATTAATGGTGCAATTTCATAGTGACACATTCCAACATTCATTAAACCAAGTACAGTAAAAATGCATTTAAATTAGATTAGTGTGATGTAATAAAGATTCCGGTGTAGGGGTGATATTCTAGCCGGAGAGAAACACCCGGATCGAGCGGAAAGAAACTTGGAGATAATGCTTCGGCATTGATTGTGGCTCCGGGTGAGAGAGAGGATGAGTGGAGCTGACTGTCCCCCACAGCCTCTGCTCGGCCGTCGCTCTGCGTCCCCGTGACCGGGGGGCAGCTCAGAGCCACAGCGGAACCCGCCAGCCCAGCGCCCGGCCTCCGCTCGGCCCAAGGCTCTGGATTGTGGCAGGTCAGCGCACGATGCAAACACCGTACCCGTCGGAGCCACGGAAGAGCTCGTATCTGTGGATGAAAAGCACCGTGTGTCCCACAAATACCATGTAACCGGGCACACGGCCTCATTGCGGTGATTGAGAAGGGCTGTAGCCAGTGCTCTCTCCCCGGTGGGCACCGCCATTTCCACGTGAAACCTTGTGGTGCCACATCCGTGCACGCTCCCTGTGCAACACACACAATAAATCACGTAAGCGATAGACCACCGAAGCGTGTGCGCTTCCCCGGCCAGGCCCGCGCTATTGTGTCGCGAGGCCCTAGGACAGTGATGGCGAATCTATGACACCTCTGACACGCGAACTCATTTTTTGGGTTGATTTTTCTTTGTTAAATGACATTTAAATATATAAAATAAATATCAAAAATATAAGTTTTTGTGTTACTATGGTTGCAAAGATCAAAAAATTTCTCTATGTGACACGGCACCAGAGTTAAGTCAGGGTTTTTCAAAATGCTGACACGCCGAGCTCACAAGGTTCGCCATCACTGCCCTAGGCGGCTCCGAAATGGCCCTTGTCCTGAGTCACACCCGGCCCGTGATGCAAACTGGTTCTTAATAAACACTTTCAAGGTGGCGGGATGCCCGGAGGTTCCGGGAGAGAATCAGGGAAGCAGCTGCCGTGGAAGAGGCGTTCGGGTGGCAGCGGAGTGGGCCTCTGAGTCTGTAGGAAACCCTGGCACCGAGCTGGAGGCGGTGGTGCTGCGTGGAAAGTGCGCCCACGGAGGTGTGTTTTGTGCCTCCTGCAGGCAGTGCTAACTCACAGATGTGTTACTAGGGGCTCAGGAGAGAGCAGTGATGGGCGCAAAGCAGGCAGTTCGGGGGGGTGGGGGCCCAGCTCCTGCTCGCAGAGGGAGGGAAGGGGGGAGTGGCTGTGTGACCGGCCGTGAGGGGCTTCTTTGAGCCTTAGTGATGGGGGCACTGGGAGAATCGAGCAGGAAACAGACCACAGTGCCTCCTGGCTGAGGTCGGCAGCAGGTAGCCAGCCTCTGTTCCCCCATCTTTGAACGACCTCCCTTCCCTGAACTCCCTGGTGGCGTGAGGGTCCATCCCCTGTGGCTGGTTTGAGCCCACAAACCTAACCTCTACGCCCTCCCTCACTTACATGCAATAAAATGTTCTTTCTTTCTTCTCTTTTCTTTTTTGAATTGTTGGCACCATTGCAGATGTCCCCAATGTGAAGAGAAGGCTCTAGACAGAGGCCCCGGGAGGGAAATGGCAGCTGAAGAGACGAGGGGTGACATGGGGCGCACACAGAATGGAGGGTTCCAGTGTGGGAGCGTGCACGCGAGTGAAAGGAGCCAAGAAAAGCCGAGATTTCCGCGGCCGGACAGAGCAAACAATGATGTTAGAACAAATTGAATCATGGCCAATAGTCCGTCCGCGGAACACTTAGAGCTGTGATGCCTGGCAGCTCCCTGGGGAGTCGGGGCGGTGTAGACAAGCAATTTGAATAATTGACATAAAAATGTTCCTGGCCAACTAGGATTATACAGATTTTTCCATTTGCAGCTGTCAAGCCATCTCACGCATTGCCAGCTGCCTCTTAATCCTGCTTTCCGGGGCCCGGGAACCCCGATCGGGAGGTGGGTCAGGGCCAGGAGGGTGCTGGTCAGCAGTCTTGATGCGCCTCTGGTCCCTGGACTTGAAGTCAACATTTCAAATCAAAGCTGAAGATTAAAATCCCCCTGGGTTCCATTTTGTCTCTCCTTTTGAAAGAAATCATTTTACAAATTGCCATACTAACATGGACATTAAACAAAAGTGTGTGTGCAGTTTGATGAACTTGAATGCACATCTAGGTTCATGCGACCACCACTGGGGGGAATCAGGGTAAAGAACAGCTCCTCGTCCCCCCCAACTCCTTTGCTATTTATAGTCACCCCCGTCCCTCACTTCATCTGAGCAACCGCTGAGATGATGTCCGACTAGAGATTCACCGTATTGAAAAAATGCCACATACATGTAATCATAGAGTGTGCGATGTTTGGGGCTGGCTTCTTTTATGTAGAATCGTACTCTGAGATTCCTCTAAGTTGCTGTGTATACCAAGAGCTTTCTGTTCCTTTTCATTGCTGAGTGGTATTCCGTTCTGTGGATATAACATATTTATTTACCCCCACATGTACATTGAGGGGCATAAGGTCGATCCCAGTTTTTAGCAAATATGAATAGAGCTACCATGCACATTCGTAAACAGGCTGCCTCAAAACACACATGTTTACTTTTCCAGGGTAGGCATTCAGAAATGGAATTGTGGGGTTCAGATTAATTGCTGGGTGAGAGCATGCTTCAACTGCCGAGCCATTTCCCATCTTCGTGGATTCCCAGCAGCGGTGTAGGAGGTCTCTGCTGCACCAGTGTCATCCTAATAGGTGTGTCTCATTAAAGCTTCTACCTGCACTTCCTGAGTGACTAATGATGTTGAATACCTTTTCATGTGCGTATTTGTCACCCTTATATCTTTACTAGAGGCCCGGTGCACAAATTCATGCAGCCTGGCCTGGGATCGGGCGAAACCAGCTCTCCGACATTCCCCGAGGGGTCCCGGATTGTGAGAGGGCGGTTCTCGGGTGACGCACTCCAGAATTGGGCTCCCTCCTCTCTGGTTCAGGGTGCGTCACCTGAGAACCGCCGCTGCCAAGTCACCGCAGCTCAGCAGCTCCTGCGTTGAGTGCCTGCCCCCTGGTGGTCAGTGCGTGTCATAGCTACCAGTCGACCGGTTGGACGGTCGCTTAGGCTTTTATATATATAGATGGGTGAAGGGTCTATTCAAGTCATTTGCCCATTTAAAAAATTAATTTAATTTATTGGGGTGACATTGGTTCACAAAACCATACAGGTTTCAAATGTATAACTCAACAAAACATCATCTGTACCCTGCATCATTCACCCATCGCCCAAAGTCCCTTTCCATCCCCTTTGCTTAACTCTACCTACTCCCCAACCCTGATTCCCTCTTGCTAACACTACATTGTTGCCTGTGTCTATGTGTTTTATCTATCTGTCTGTCTATCTATCTATCTATCTATCTATCTATCTATCTATCTATCTAATCTATCATCTATCATCTAATAGGTAGTTCTGTCTTTAGTTTCGCTATCTTTTCTAGATTGCTTTGTTTTTTTCTTAATCTTCTCACCTTCTTTCATCCAACCCCACAACCCCTCTGACATCTTTCTCCTGTTCCTGATTTTAAGGAAAATGCTTTTGTTTTTTTCCCCATTGTGCATGATGTTAGTTATGGGTTTGTCATATATGGCCTTTATTATGTTGAAGTATGTTTCCTCTATCCCTACTTTGCTGAGGCGTTTTATCATAAATAGATGCTGGGTTTCTTTTCAAATGCTCTTTCTGTATTTATTGATGTGATCATATGATTTTTATCCTTCCTTTGTTTATGTGATGTTTCATGTTCATTGATTTGCAGCTATTGAACCAACCTTGCATCTCAGGAATAAATCTCAGTTGATCATGCTGTATGATCTTTTTAATATATTGCTAAACTTGGTTTGCTAATATTTTGTTGAAAATTTTTGCATCTATGCTCATCAGGAATACTGTCCTGTAATTTCCTCTTCTTTTTTTTTGTGTGATTTCTTTGGTTTTGGAATAAGGGTAATGCTGGACTCATAAAATGAGCTTGGGAGCCTTCCCTCTTGAATTTTTTGAAATAGTTTGAGGAAAACAGGGGTTAATTCTTCCTTGAATGTTTGGTAAAAGTCTTCTGTGAAGCCATCCAGTCCAGGACTTGCTTTTTGCAATTTTGTTTATTACTGATTCAATATTGTTAGTAGTTATGGGCCTTTCAGATGTTCTGTTTCTTCTTAACTCAGTCTTAGAAGATTGTATTTTTCTAGAAATTTATCCATTTCTTCCAGATTGTCCAATTTGTTGCTATATATTGTTCATAACATTTTCTTATAATATTTTGTATTTCTGTGGTGTCAGTTGTGTTTGACATCATGGTTTGATACATGTATATATTGCAAAACAATTATCACATAAGTTTAGTTAACATCCATCATCTCACATTGTTATAATTTTTTCTCTTGTGGTGAGAACTTTAAAATCTACTCTCTTAGCAACTTTCAAATATACAATACAGTATTGTTAACTATAGTCACTATGAACTCATACAACTCGGCAGAAAACAAAACCAAATAATTCCGTGCACAGCAAAATCAAGACTTCAGAATAGACAAGAAATTAATATATAATAAAAGGGATAGACCTACATACTCCATGAATGAATAATTACTCAGTAATTGGTTTTTGAGACAAATTTAGGGGGGGGTCAGCTCTCTCTCTACCCCACATGCCAAATAAATTCTAGAAGTATGAAATATTTATTGGGTCGTTGAGACAGAGATGGTGTGGCTCCTAAAATATTCGCCATCTGGCCCTTGGCAGTAATTTGCCAAGTCCTGCTCGAGACAGGCTCTGGATTGTCTGCCCAGCTCCGCTCTGTTTCCTTCTCGTGGAATCTCTTCTCACTCACAGCCCCTCCCGAGTGGGGTACAGCCCCACCCGTGTGGGTTACAGCCCTCCTGAGTGGGGTACAACCCCTCCTGTGTGGGGTACAGCCCTCCTGAGTGGGGCACAACCCCTCCTGTGTGGGGTACAGCCCTCCTGAGTGGGGTACAACCCCTCCCATGTGGGGTACAGCCCCTCCCGTGTGGGGTACAGCCCTCCCGTGTGGGGTGCAGCCCTTCCCAAGTGGGGTGCAGCCCCTCCTGAGTGGGTTCGCCCAAGTTCCGTCCCTTCCTCCAGGTCCTGACTGACTGGAACTCAGCAGGACGTAGACTCGGGTGGACGCTCTAAACTGGCCTGTGACCGACCACGTATGTGGCAGCCAAGCTCCTCTTCTGTGTTGGGAAACCAGCAAACGGTTAGAACTGGTCAGAGATGCTGCAGGTCGAAGCCACATGCAGTCTTGGGTCTCAGTTACATGCAGCCTGGACTCCAGAGTCCGTTAGCTGGGGGGAGAGGGGCAGATCCAAGTGGCGGCCCCAATGGAAGCAGGAGATGAGAAAGGCCACCTGGTCTGAGAGGAGAGAGAAGACCGGGGTCCCGCCTTCACAGGCTGCTGGGTTCGCGTCTATGAAGCCAGGGTTACACTTTGGTTCTGTCAGACTCACTATTTCTTTCCTGTTTTAAAAACTACCCTCTTCTTGTGTGAGGGTCGGGGACAATCACACAAACCTTGAACCAGAGACCATATACTCAGAGATATATCAGGACCCCATGAAAGAAGCTCAGTGTTTCTAAAGGGTAAGATAACGCACAACCATGATAAAGAGCAGCGGGTAACTTGCCTACAGGACACTGGCTTTGGATGTCATCACAACAACAACGAAAGTCACAATAAACACAATGTCATTACAACCAATATACCGTTTTATACCCTGGTGTGAACGCCCACTGTGTGCATGTGGATGCTGCAGTGACAGGAGAGGGGAGTGAAGGCCACGGACCGCGCACTTCATTATGACGTCATTGGTGGAGCAACACCTGCGCCCAAAAACCTGACGCTCAGCCTGGTGGAGTCAGCGGCCCCCGATTTCTCATTTCTTCCCTCCTGATCACCTGGAGCATCACGTCTACCCAAACTTCTAAAGCCTTTTTTATTTATTCCCTGTATGGTGCCCAATGCATTCCCTTAATTGGCGCTACTCTTTGTCTATTTCTTCCACAGCAAATCTGAAAGGGGAGCAGAGGGATTTGGCGATGTGAAGATGCAGCTGTTGGAATTGTAAAAGCGCAGATAAAAGCAGAGCCGCTGCACAATAAAGGGGATGCGAAGGGCTCACCTGAGAGGGTGAGGAGGGTTTGCCACTGGCGCTGTGATGTTTCAGATGCGTGCAATGGTCATGGTAAGACCATAAACAAGCCCACAGGCGTGTTCCCAGTGTGTGTATGTGGGGGGGGGGTTATACTTATGTGTCTGTGAATGTGAACGGCAGAGCGGGGGAAGAGAGGATGAGCATGGATCACATATATTTGCATTGCTGTTTAATTTTCCCTTTCTCAAAGATGTTCTTAGGAGGGAGACATTATCACGCGTTAGACCCTGGGGATCGTGGTGAGTCAGATGTGCTCTCTGCCCTCGGGGAACTTAAAATCTGGCCGCTGAGATGCGTAAGTGATGAACGGTAACTAGCAATCCATGGGCAGGTGAGCACAGCCACTCTGGGAGCAGAGGAGACCATTTATTGTCCTAATGAGAGGGGGAGGCGGAAGGCGTTAGAATTCCTCGGAGGTGGTGTTCAGAGATGACTGAGATGTCGCTTGGCCCAGAAACGGGGCTCCATTTTTGTGGAGCAAAGGCCCAGGGCGGCTCTGTCTGACAGCGTGGTTGGCACGAGGGGAACGGTGGGTCCGCGATCTGTGGCAGTTTGTCAGGAGGTGTACCCCACTCGGGAGGGGCTGTACCCCACACGGGAGGGGCTGTACACCACTCAGGAGGGCTGTACCCCCCACGGGAGGGCTGTACCCCACTCAGGAGGGGCTGTACCCCACACTGGAGGGGCTGTATCCCACTCGGGAGGGCTGTTCAGGTCCAAGAGTAACAATGGATCAGGGAAGAAGTAAGAATCTGTAGGTAAAAAAAGGAGAGCAAAAAGCAAACCAACAGACAACAAACCCCAAACCTGACTATTTCCATGACTTTTTAACACCCTGGACTAGGTAAGACCTGATAAACATACTTAAAACCCAGGCAAGCCCTGGTTGGGTTTTGAACATGGAAAGATGGAGTGAGCGACATGACATCCTCATGATTCCATGATATCCATGTACTTTGCGATGCATAAAAGGAGAGGAGGCAACTACCTTCATTTCTCCCACAGATACCGAAAGAACACCTACTGTGTGCATAGAGCTGTCCTGGGCAAGGAGCAAACAGAAACAAACAAGACCCAGCTTGGTGGGTCCAGTGGGTCTGAGCCTATCTGTAGGAAGGAGTCTCTTTCCTGCATCATATCTCACAGGAACAGAGAATAAAAGTCCCATGTGCAGGTGAGCCCGACCCTAACCCTAACCCTAACCCTTTCCCTAACCCTAACCCTAACCCTGTCCATAACCCAACCCTAACCCTAACCATAACCCTAACCCTACCCTACCCCGAACCCTAACCCTGTCCCTAACCCAACACTATCCCTAACCCTATTCCTAATCCTAACCCTAATCCTATCCCTAACCCTATCCCTATCCCTATCCCTATCCCTATCCCTATCCCTATCCCTATCCCTATCCCTATCCCTATCCCTATCCCTATCCCTATCCCTATCCCTATCCCTAACCCTAACCCTAACCCTATCCCTAACGCTAATCCTATCCCTAACCCTAACCCTAGCCCTAGCCCTAACCCAATCCCTAATCCTAACCCTAGCCCTAGCCCTAATTCTATCCCTAACCCTAACTCTAACCCTATCCCTAATCCTATCCCTATCCCTATCCCTATCCCTAACCCTATCTCTAACCCTAATCCTATCCCTAACCCTAACCCTATCCCTAGCCCTAATCCAATCCCTAACCCTAACCCTAACCCTAACCCTAGCCCTAGCCCTAGCCCTAATCCTATCCCTAACCCTAATCCTAACCCTATCCCTATCCCTAATCCAATCCCTAACCCTAACCCTAACCCTAACCCTAACCCTAACCCTATCCCTAATCCTATCCCTAACCCTGGGTCTGGTCCCTCAATCACCTTCCTGCTCAGCCAACAACAGGAGGAAAGAGAAGTGAGTCCAATGCAAGCGGTCGGCAGCACTGGCTGCAGAAGTTGTGACAAGAGCTGAGACTTTGACCTTGACCCACCTCAGAACCCTCCCCTCCCATCGGACGGTGGTGCCGCCCTGGGAGCCACGTGAGGGTCGGCAGCCTGGCAACTTGCCCTGGATGCTGGCGTGGTCAGCAGCATTGGCTGCAGAAGTTGTGACAAGAACTGAAACTTTGACCTTGACCCACCTCAGAACCCTCCCCTCGCATCGGACGGTGGTGCCGCCCTGGTGTGGGAGCCACGTGAGGCCTTCCGCAGGGTCGGCAGCCTGGCAACTTGCCCTGGATGCTGGCGGCGGCAGAAGAGGCAGGAGAAGGTGGATGTCGCGGAGAATCCAGGAGGCCAAGGAACGCACGGGAACCCCTTTCGCGGGGCCTCAGAACCATCTTCGCAGACCTGCAGGGCAGACTCCGTGGTGGAGGGAAAGCAGGGAGCAGTGATTCATAACAACTTCTGTGACCCGATTTTGATGACCCCAACAACGCTGTGAAGGAAGCTTTGGGAATTTTAGTCTCGAGTTGTAGACGAGATGGGCCAGGGAGCGGAGGAGGCGGTTGGATGGGTGCTCATGCCCAGATCTGTCCGACTCGCTTTTTTCATCTTTTTCAAAAAACGATTCTCATTTTAGCAACATGTGTCACGCAGCATGAAGAAATAATGCCCGAAAACCCGCCTGAAGCACAAAGAATCAGTCCACACCCCTGACCCTGCCTTCCACGAACTGGTTAGTCCGGTGGCTTGAACACAATGGGCGTTCGGTAGCTTTTAAAACATCTGTTCACGGTGTGACCCACTCAGACTGGCCACGGCAGGTGCCTCGATTCCTCCCTCTATTCAGGGAGGCCCAGGCACCAGGGGCCTTTCGGGGAAACGAACCCCCGCCTGGGCCAGGGGCTCCGGGCCAGGCTTCTGTTCTCCGACCCTGTGAGCCCGACCTTGTGGAGACGGGAGGGCATGCGGGGTCCTGTGCCTTTTCTGTAGCGGGTCAGGCCACTTGATTTAGAAAAATAGATCAAGGCATCGGCATTGTTGCTGGTAAGTATAGATTTTTTAAATGGTTTTCAAGGTCGATACGTAGTCGTTGAGAGCACTCCGGCCCATCGTAGCTTCCCTAAGAGGGACCTGGGCATCACCGGGAAGTGGCGGCTCTCACGGGCCTTCTGTCTCCCTTCCACTCTGTTCACATCGGTAGGAAGGGAGCAGCCTGGGGCTTAAAGAGGAAATCTGGAGCCTGTGGACAGCAGGCAGACCGCGCCACCTGCTTAACCGCGTCCAAACTCGTCCGAACTGGTTTCCAAAGACCTTCACCTTCTCCTCGCCTCAAGGGAAAGAGCCAAGCAGGCTTTTCCTTCAACTCCTTTCTCTCTGGGAAGGTTTTCAAACCAAAGAGAGGCGGGTGGTGGGGCAGGGGGCAGATCTACCGGCTCCGCGATGCACCAGCCGCGCTGTGCGCAGAACGGGAAGCTTCCTTTCAGGAGGTGGCGGGTCGCAGGCCGCGGTGTGAGCGGCTGCTCTGACACTGAGGGGCACTGGCGTGTCCTTTGCGAGGTGGCCCAGTGGAACCGCGCAGCCCCTGCTCAGAGCTGGGCGGAGGCTGCTGCCCCTGCTCTGTGCCCGCTCCTCCCGCCCCAGCCGGGGACCAGATGGCACTGCGTTCCGGCTTCAGAGGTGCCCTCTTGGTCCGGATCTCACTGCAGCTGGCCGGGCGGCCGATGCTCAGGTGTGTGGGGGCCGTGGGGGGGAGGGGAGCCCGTGCCACCCCCGCATGGGCACTGTCACTGCGCAGAGGCCCACGGCTCTGTGTTTCGAGCCCTGGTTGCTGTTCCCTCTCTACTTCCTGTTCAAAAAACTTAACCCTCAAGAGAGCCACCTCTTCTTTTATTTTAAATTTAAAATTTATTACAGATGTCCTGCCTCCCCCACTCCCCTCCTCCCCACCCCTCTCCACACGGCCTCGCCCCCTTCCCTCTGGCCATCACCACACTGTCCTCTGTAGCCAGGGTGATGCATATCTGTTCTTCGGCTAATCCCTTCCCTCAGATGTGAGTTATTTCAAATTGTGATTGTCTGAGAGGTAATTACTGCCGCTAGCACCAACCTCCGGCTCTTTCCTGCCTTCTCCCTCTCGTTCCCGCTGCTGACAATTTCCTGTCATTAGCACTCGCACCAGAGACTGTGGAGGGGACAGCGGAGGCCACGCTCGGCCCAGCCTCGTGCGGGCATCAGCTCCGCAGCTCTGCACAGGGTCAGGCGTGAGGGGGTGCCAGTTCCGAGCTGCTCTCTCCCATGAGTCAGAGTTCCCCCTGGCGTCTCGGGCAGAGGTGACTGAGAGCTGTGCGGGCAAAGGCTTCCTGCGAGTGGCAACTCACAGTAGGGCTGCAGGTTGGTTGATCATGTGGGTTCTCTTTAGATGGGTCCTCACCCTCCTGGGTCTCAATGCTGCCAGGAAAAGGCTCCTGTGAGGATTGTGTTCGTTGGCACCAGTAGGGGGTGCGCGTGGGCACAGGGCTGCCCGTCCGCGTGGGGCCATCTGCCCGCTCACCTGTCATTTCCACGCTGGCTGCTGAGCCGGTGGCGGGTTGGGTGGAACAGAAGTCATCTCCGCGTTGTCCTCTCCAATGGAGTCGAACACGTCAGCCCTTAGAGGGCCTCAGTGGGTGGGGGAGCGAGGAGAGGCCTCGAAGGAGAGGGACAGAGAGCGTGACCTCAGAGGGAGGTGGCGGCTGCTGTGTCTTTTCAAGGGGACGCCTGGCCCCGCACGGCGCCGACATGGTGGGTCCCTGGGCCGGGCCGGGGGGTCGGTGCTGCTGCTGGAGGGGAACTGAGGTCACGCAGGTGACGCCAGCACCGTCCCCGCGGGAGCCTTCAGCGGGGCTCCCTGAGGAGCGGGGCTCACGCTCCTGCCCGGGGAGTGGAATCGGCTCCGACCTCAGATGGCGTGAGGGACTAGGAGGGACACAGGCTGTCCTGCCTGCTCACCTCATCTCGTGCCTCAACTCCGTCCCTGACGCCCACGTCGGCTACTTAGTAAATACACACCTTCCCAAAGCACAGAACAGGACCAGTCACCCTCACACCATCTGTCTCTCTGCACAGGCTTCTGAGGACGCCTCCTCCGCTTGTGTTTGTGGAGAAAAGCGGATGAAGCCACGGCAGGTAAGAGCCTGAGGTCTGTTCCCAAACACGCCGCTTGGCGTTTCGACGGGAAAGTACTTTCCAGGAAGCCGATCTGGCAAAATGTAACCAGACCCTTAAAAGTGTGTATATGCTTTAGCCCCCAAATTCTACTTTGAGGAATTTACCCGAAGGCACTAACCATGAATACATGCCAAGGGTTGGTTATAAGAACATGCATCAGGGTGACCGAGTTAAATGGTGCCCTTTTAGAAAGAACTTCTAGCTCTGGCTGGCGGGCTCAGTTGGTTGGAGCATCGTCTCTTATACCAAAAGGTTGCGGGTCTGATATTCTCCTCTCACATTGACGTTTCTCCCTCTTCCTCACTCCCTTCCTCTCCCTCTAAAATAAATGGAAACATATCCTTGGGTGAGGATTAAAAAACAGCAATCGGGAAACCCAGGCTTTTAAAGTCCACTCACCCAGTGGAATGCCGCCGCCATGGAAACAAGGAATGCCTACAGTTTGCGACAACATGGATGGCATCCCTTCAAGACACACCCCTTTTTCATCACCTCCGGACGCCCCGCAGGAGGGCCAGAGGCGTGCACGCCCCTCAGGAGGGAGCTGGTGGCAGGCCCCTCGGCAGAAAGGAGCGGAATGGACAGCAGATCTGCCCTCTGCCCTGGGGGTTGTGGGGAAAGATGAGGTGATGGGTCAGGCGGGATGAGCCACAGTTCTCGGCCACCCCGCGTGGGAAGGGGTGTTGAGCCCGGGGAGCAACAGGAAGCCCCTCCAGGAGGAGCAAGCCACCCTCCTGGCCAGTGGGACGTCAGCGGAAGCCATGGCCCCCACCTCTGTGTCCCCTCCCAACCTACTTCTTGTCCGGACACCCTCGTCCAGCCTGTGGCACAGGCCATGTTTGTAGAGGAATCGGGTCTTCTGTTGCCCGCCATTCTCTGAGCTGGACTTGGAACCACATGTTCCCTCTTGAGTTCCCAGCTTCCTCTCTTTCTTAGGATCAATAAAGAAAAACAGTTTCAGAATCTGCTAGAGTCTGCGGCAAAGCACATCTTCACCTCCTTCCATTTCGGCAGAGATTCCCAAAGCTAAACAGCTTCAGTGCCACCTCGCGTGAGACGCGGGGGCCAGGCCCTGAGATGCGGGGGCCAGGCAGCTGTGGCGATGGTTTGACGTGGCGGCCGGGACAGTGTGGCTGCTTCAGTGGCAGAGGGAGGCGGCCAAGGCCCCGGGAGGAAGCAGAAGGGTTTGCCTTCTGGGTCAGATGGAGACCGAATGGCAGGCGCGGTCATTGAGGCCCATGTCGGCTGGGACTCAATAGGCTGGATCCGCTCCCTCTGTCGGCACAGGTTCCGCCCGGGTGGGACGCTCCCGGCCGCCAGCAAGCAGCGCATCGAGTTGCTCCTCCGCTGCAGCCTGTTGCGCTGTAAGCGGATTAGGAAGTTTGTTGTTTGGTGACTTTCTTAACATCCCTGGACGGACGTCGTATCCATCGACAAGTGCGTGCCAAGCCCCTGTCCTGCCCTGAGCACATTGCTAAGGGCTTTGGGAGGCACAGGACGGGGGGATGGAGCTCTAGTTCTCCAGGGAGCTGAGGAGGTGGCTGAAAGGGCTTGAATCCTGGCTCTCGCCAGGTGAGTGGCCGTAAGCAGACGGAGCTACATGTTGGAGCCGCGCTGTCACATGCGGTTAGAAAGGCCTGCAGTGCCGGGTTGGCGTTCCCATGCCGGGCCCCTCGGCACTACTCACTGTGCATCCAACAGTCAGCTTGCTGCTCCGCTGGACGGAGAACAGAGGTACAAACCAAATGCGGGCAGCGGGCTCCATCCTGCCCCTCCCTGCACACCCCACCCCCCCCACACACACCGAGGCACCTGATACAACCTCTCTCCTCTCGTGACAAATGGCATCCCAGGCCCACCAAGTAGTCAAGGACCTTCTTTTCTCATACAGCTCATCAGGAGGTCCTGCCGCCTTGTCTCTGATCCAGCTACTGTTCTCCATCTTTCTTCTCCGCCGTGAATTCAGACAACCAGCGTTCCTCGCCTGCCCCAGCTCCCTGCCTGTCTCACAGCGCCCACTCGGAACCGCCCACCAGCCTCTGCTCAGTGGAAGTGCTGCCGCTTCTAGCTTAAGGTGTAGGAAGGCGTGAGTTCCTGCTTTTCCGTGGTTTACAGTTTATCACTGTCCTAATTATTGTGGTGCTCAAGTGACCCCAGGTTTGACTAGACCAGTGATGGCGAACCTTTTGAGCTCGGCGTGTCAGCATTTTGAAAAACCCTAACTTAACTCTGGTGCCGTGTCACATATAGAAATTTTTTTGATATTTGCAACCATAGTAAAACAAAGACTTATATTTTTGATATTTATTTTATATATTTAAATGCCATTTAACAAAGAAAAATCAGCCAAAAATTGAGTTCACGTGTCACCTCTGACACGTGTGTCATAGGCTCGCCATCACTGGACTAGTGGCAGCTTCTTCAAATGACTTCACAGGTGCCTCACCCAGGAGGTCATGCAGAGCAAATAAGTGTGTGGACAGTGGCTCCTCGTCCCGTGCCATCAGGGAAATCGATGTCAAACAGCAATGAGATCCCGCTGCCCACCTAGTGGAATGGCCGCTCTGGCACCGCAACAACACCCAGTCCGGTGAGGAGGCGGAGCAGCGGGCACTCAAGCAGGGCCGGGGGATGGGAAATGACACAGGGCATTGGAGGCCAATTCAGCGGCTTTTTACGACACGACACACTCCTCCGTGCGACCCAGCAAGCACTCTCCTTGGTGTCACCCAGAGGAGCTGAAAAACACCTGCACACAGCTGTGCACTTCAGGTTTACTCTTAATTTCCAAAACTTGGAAGGAACAAGATCTCCTTCGGTAGGCAAATGGATAAATGGACGTGGTACCTTCAGACAATGCGATATTCTTCAATGCTAAACAGAAACGAGCTATCAGGATAGCTCATGAAGAGGTATGACGGGAACTTGCATGTATATCACTAAATGAAAGAAGCCAACCCAAAAGGCTGCATACTGTATGATTCTAACTATAAGACATTTTGGAAAAGACAAAGCTACAAGACAGTAAAAAGATGGGTGGCTGTTAGGGCTCAGGAGTTTGGAGAGGAATGAGTAGGAAAAACACAGGCGTTTAGGGCAATGAAAATACTCTGATTAACACCATAATGATGGATACAGGTCATTTGGCATCTATCCAATCACCTAGAAAGCACCCTAAGAGTGACTGTGATGTGAACTGTGAGCTTTGGGTGATTATGTTTTCATACCAATGTACCACTCTTGGGGGGCGGGTGAGGGGGCGTAATGGATAGCAGGAGAGGCTGTGCATGTGTCGGGGGAGGAGGTATATGGGGGAATCTGTACTTTCCTTCCATTTTTCTGTGGATGTTAAATTCCTCTAAAAAATAAAGACTTAATTTAAAAAATGTTTTGATATGCCACTTCTATTAAACATTGGACTGAAAGTCCTAGTCGGTGAAATAAGACAAGGAAAGTAAATAAAAGACACACATTGAAAAGAAGATGCACATGAAACCTCCTGGGAATTACAAACAAAACAAAGCACCAACAACAGTCACAGTAAGTAGATTTAGAATGGTTGCAGAATACAAGGTTAACATATAAAAACCAATTGTATTTCTATACGCTAGCAAAAACAACAAGAAAATAAAATCAAAAGACTTATTATAGCAGCAAAACATTAAATACCTAGGAATAAATCTGTCAAAAGATGTGCACTATCTCTGCACTGAAAACCACGAAGGATGGCTAAGAGATACTAAAGGCATCATTAAAAACAGAGATACCATGTTTTTAGATTGGAAGACTCGATATTATCAATATATCAGTTCTCCCCAAATTGATCTGGAGAGTCAACATAATCTCAATCAAAACCCTAAAAGTGGGATTTAAAAAGTCTATGAAAGTACAAAGAAACCCGAATAGCCATAACCATTTTGAAAAAGAGCAAATTCTTGAGATCTGTAATATCTGCTTCAGGACTTAACGCTGCGGTAATCAAGCCAGTAGGAGTTGGTGTAAGAATAGACACACGGAGGAATGGAGCAGGGCCCTGCTCGTTCCGGATTCGGTTTAGCAGTGCCTTTGGTTTGGCTTTCATCACATGCCTGGTGCATTCAGGGACGGGATATGATGTCCAGGTGAAGCAACTGGAGTTCCTGCCAACGGAGTAGCAGGCGTTTCACAGCGATCCGAACACCGGTGCTTCGTCAAATGTGATGCTTTCCTGTTGTAAATTCAGGCCTGGTTCCGATTTCTCATGACAAGAAATGATTGCCTTCCAATGAATACACACGCGTGTTCCAAATACGGCAGAGTCGACTGTTTATGTCCTTTAACTGGAGTGAATTAGTTTCATCATCTTAGCAATGGGTATCCGACAGGGTGACACCAGGTGTATCCGAGAGAAATCATCCGCCATCTGTTCTGTGTATAAATGCCTGGACCGGCACCTCATTGGACAACAAAGAGAAACAGTGGCCGTGTTTCTGAAATGAAGAAGCACAGTGCTGTAGAGACAGAGACAGCAAAGGGCAGGTCACGGCCCTGCCATTCCTCCCATAGTTACATAACGGGCACCTCGCCGTTGAAGAGCAGGAGAATCCCGGGTATCGGATGGAATGATTTCCTTTGGGCACAGCGGTCCCATTGGAAACGGGGAGGTGGAAACCAGAACATGGCATCGAGTGGGTATTTCCTTCACAGCAAGGTCAGCACCTCAGGGAAGACTCAGGGACACAAAACCAGCCGTATCCACCAGGAGGGGCCGGTTGTGCTATGGGCACAACCAACCCCCAAATCTCTGTGGGAGGAAACACACAGGTTCATTCTACTCCTGCCAGGTGCCCGCCGTTGATCAGTGGGGACTGTACCCCTCGTTATCGTCTCTCTGTGACCAAAGGAGAAGAAATAACCAGTAACAGGATCATTGCTGAGAGTCACAGCAAAAGGAAAAGAGTGAGGGACAGGCTCTTCAATGGCTCTTGAAAATCTTCCCCAAGAAATCACAGGCCTTTCTTGACTAAAGGGAGTCACAAATCCACATCGCCCCACCTCCTCTACTCATCCCAGCACCTTTATTAGGTAGACGCTACTGTTTGCATTTTCAGATGAGAAAACAATGACATAGGGAGGAAAGTAGTCAGGCTCGGGCCATACTGCTCGTAAGGGAAAGAGCCCGGATTGGCCCCTAGAGGCATCTGACTCAAGGGCTTGTGCTCTAAACCTCCATGTTGTACCATCATTCTAGCCTCGCTGGAATGTGTTTAACATTAAGACTGAAAGTCCACATCTCTAAGGCACTCTTTAAAAAGTTCTTAAATTGAACCAAGGACATGCAAAAAGCAGATAGTTGGTGTCGGCTGAGTCACGCTGACAAGTCAGCTGGGCGTTTTCCAGTCCCAAGTACCGCACGTCTCCATCTGGGGCGGGGGGTGGGGTGGGGCGGGGAGAGAGTGTAGGGTTTTTACTTCTGCCCCCAGAGGCCGCACAGATAGCCACGCATGCAGGCCTCTGTGAGGAGAGAGCCATGAGGCCGGAGGGGAGGCCCTGGCGGTGGGACCGCTCTCTCTGTTCACGAGCTGGTGATGTGCCGCTTCCCAGGGGAACACTCAGGACACCGTAGTCTGGCCTCCAGGTCTCGGGGTTGCTGTTCACGACTTCCAAACCTTAAAATAGTCTGAATATCCCCTCCTCAACATGCCTCACCCTAGTTTTCCTTTGAAAAACGGAAAAGCTGCTTTTCATGCTGATGTGGGTCATGCGTCCCTATACACCTGAGCCTCTAGTTGACAGACTTAATGCTAAAGTTTACACACTGGGGCTCGTTTGTCCTTCCCCGCCAAGTTCTCACCACATGCGGGGCGCACCCTCTTACGTCGCTGCGTGAGGTCTGATGGGGTGTCCAGGTGGCCGTGGAGACGGGTCAGGTGACCTGAGCAGGTGACCCGGCCTTCCTCCTGTGACCCCTGCAGGGCCTGCCGGTGGCGCCGCCTCTCCGGGAAGCGACTCTGTGGGCCTGAGGACCGTTCTTTAGACTTAAAGACAATTGGGCAGAATTTAAAGTTCACGTCTATTCCTCCAAGAAATCTCGGGAGCTCCCTGGCAGGGCTGCTGCCGCCTTCGCACGGATTTCTGGGAGAAGAATTCCGCGTGAGAGGCGTTAATGGTATGTGATTCCTCCACTTGTTCGCATTGTACAGCATCTGCCCTGGTAATCAGCACGTTGCTTCCCTGGGCAGCAGCACGAGTTAAGTAAGAGCTCGAGAGCTGAGGCTTGTCCTCAAGGATTTCAGTTTAGTAAAAACTAAATGAAATGAAGCTACGGGAGACACACACACACACACACACTCACACACACGCACAGGCACACACACACGCGCGCACACACGTGCGCACCCATGCGCACACATACACGCACACACGCCCACACACACACATACATGCGTGCACGTGCGCACACACACGCACACACATGCACGCACACGGCTCAAGTGGTTGGTAGCGCTCTGGTTGTGTTGAGGTCGTGGAGGAGACCAGGCAAGTCCTTTAGCCCGTCCTTGTAAACTGGAATTTGCTGGTCCTTGGCCATCTTTGAAAGAATAGAGCAAGGAGTAGCCAATCATGGTTCTGTCCTGGGCCATTCACTTCCCTGGATAAAATCTATCTTGTTGAGTCTCTCTTGTCTGGTCCCTCTCCATATTCCATGACATGCTGAGTTATGGCTTCTGGCTGCTTTTTCCTGCTTCTCAGGAGCCTGGAGCCGTGAGGGCACGTGTCCCCCGCGGGTGTGTGTGGATGTACCTGTGGTCAGTGAGCATTTCGCCTCTCTTGTGCCTGCTGAGCTCTGCTGTCCCAGGGCCGGCCGCTAGGAGAGCCCTGCCCGAGACGCAGTCAGGAGGGAATGGACTCGCAGTGCTGGGTCAGGACACGAAGGCTTGGTTCCCACAGGTTTGGTAGAGCGGAGGGGCCGAGGTTTGGAAATGGTCGGTTTTCTCCTCTAAAGTGATGGGGGGTGATGCGAAGTAAAACCCAGCCTGCAGCGCTGGTCCCAGAGGCTGCGCCTCTCTCCCCAAAGCCGGAGGGGCTGAGACGGGGCGTGCTGGC
>NW_005353629.1:4473530-4477262 GCF_000412655.1 Myotis brandtii
GAAGTCACAGGCACCTGCACTAGGCAGCGTTATATGCTGGTAAGGGGTAAGGCCTGGGGTGACTTTGAAGCTTCTGTTCGCCCTCAGCTTCCCCTCCCGGCAGAGGGAGCCACCTCGTGTGCTCTGGAGCGAGCGCTCCCACAGGTGCACCTCCTTCCCGGGCGGGCGGCTGCTGTGCTTCGGGCCCCGCTGCAGGCACGTCCTTCTCCGCCTCCCACGGGTGTCACTCGCCCTGAGTGATCCTGCCACAGGAGCTTGCGTGGGGAGCCGCTCCCCGGCTCCCAGCTCCGTCTGTGCAAGGACTCGCTCCCCGGGCCAGCATCTCTCTAGGGAACTTGCACCCCCTCCCAGGGCTGGGGCACTGTCTGCAGTCCCACTTGTTATTCTCTTTCCCACGTGAGGACGGTGTTGTGGGACGGGCTCTGTGTGGGGCGCTCACAGTTGGGGCACAGGATCATCCTGGGTCTCCCAGCAGCGGAAGTTCACCACGAGCCTCCTGTCTGCACATGGGCCTCCACAGCCTTCCCTTCCTCTCATGTTTCCACGTGCTGAACCTAAGAATAAGTCCAGACTGCCCCCGTGTCCCCTCTCCCACACCTAGTCAATCAACAACCCCCCTTCACCTTGTAAGTACCTCTTGGGTGTATGCATCTCCCTTCACCTCACCCCATGGGCCTCTTACCTCTGCTCTTGTGTCCTTCAACTGTGTCTCCGCAGCGCAGCCAGCCTGACCACACCCAACACACAGACTCAGTTCTGCATCCCTCCTAACGCTTCCAGAGGCTTCCCAGTCCTCTCGGCGGGGGGGGGGGGGGGGGCCCCCCCCCAACTGCCTTGCCAAGCCCTTCCTACTCGTCTCTTTAGAGGCATCTCTCTCCACCTTCACTGTGGCCTTCTGTTCCCCACCCTGCACCCCCCAGCTCTCTGTCTTTCAGCTCAGCAGCCCCTCTCTCCTGCCCATTTTACCCATCCACTGTCTCACCCCCTTGTTTACCTCTTACTTTAGGCGTCAATTTGACAATAGTCCCTTGAGGGGCTCACCATCCATTATCGAGGCAACATCTCTACTGTGAGATCCGTCTTCCCAGCTAAACTGCAAACTCTGTGGGCACAGCGGTGGTATCCACCTGCTTACGGCTCTATTTCCAGGGCCTAGAACAGGGTCTGGTGTGTAGTTGATGAACATAATGCCTCCAACTATATTTCTGCATATTATGGAGAGAAAGAGGGCATCACAGAAATTGTAATCGGACACCCCTGGCCCAGGTTCTGTTACCTTCACTGAGTCCATGTTGGCGATGGTTTCGGCTCGAAAGCCGAACTCGATGGCCTCCTGTGTCTGTCAGCTCCTCTGTTCCGAGTGCTGGCGTATATAGGGTGTCCCAAAATTCACGCAAGAAGTAATTTTGATAAAAAATACAGGTTTATAATTAAAAATTGTAATTTTTTATTGATTCATAAAGTATATAGTATAGGGTTATGTATGGATAGCACATCAGGTAAATGGCCTCCACGGCTTTGCTGGCACATACACAAAGCTGTGGTCTTCATTGGTCTTCATTGTCCCTGCTCCTGGGCCATAATTGGTACTTGGTAATGCTTATCAAATTGAAGGGATTGAAATCAAAGGGCAACAGATATTAGAATCTGATTCAATAAACCAAGTAAAATTAGGCTTTTACTTTTGTTGTTGTTGTTGTTAATGCTCACGCAAAATTCAAATCTTGGGTGAATTTTGGGACACCCTATACTTTCATGTTTTATGTGGGATGATACAGCCTCGCTACGTGTAAAGCCCAATGCTGATGAACCTAAATAACTGCCTCTTTATGGTTTCTTATCCCATGGATGGCTTTTGCTTTATTGGCGCTCATCTCTAAATGGCTTTTTCAACAGAATATGGAAAAAATAGTTCAACAGCCATAAACATAATTTTTGACACATTCATGGGGACTGTATGTTCTTTTGGCTTCTCCTTCTAAAGTTGTTTCAGCAATTGAGAGGCATCAGTGTACGCGAAGATTGGTTCTTACAGTTAACCTAGAAAGGTATTAACTTCTTCAACTGCCATACAGGCTCCTCCTTGTTTTTCGTCTGTCGTTAGGTCTGGGAATGTCAGCGACTAGCTCTCTCCTGAAAGATGTTCATGCACAGAACTGAAGAGGTAACCCTGACACCTAATTCGTGCAGGGCATACAAATAGCAAAAGCATCTGTGGTTTCAGAGCATCTACTGAGTGCTTGTTAAATGCTCAGACGTCGCCTATGCATGTATTTAACTTGCTCTCAAAGCCACACTCACATTAGGTGTGAATAGCGCCCTTTTCCTGATGGGAAAACTGAGTTTCAGAAAGGCTAATTTGACCATAGTCTCCTATGTGCTGGGTAATAGAACAAGGACCCAAGGGTTCATGGAGCTGCATCTTATGCTGCGAAGAGCAAGGACCACGTTGGTTTTGGTTACCGCCGAATTCCCAGCAAACAGTGACGGGCTGACTGAAGAAATGTGCGCGCGAACAGTTGACACGCCAGCCCGTGTTTTCCCCTCACAGGGTGCGAACCCCCCGGCAAGAAGCAGCGTGAAGCTTCCCCATCTCTGCCTAGGCGTCGGCCCTGGGGACCGCAACAGTGAGCGGCAGCCGGCCTCGTGCACGCCAACACATATGGAGTCAGCTCTGCGCTTGCATGAACCCACGGGAGTCAACATTGCGAGTGCAATTAACTAAGATTCAAGCTGACATGTGTCTTTTTAAAAAATATATTTTTATTGATTTCAGAGAGGGAGAGAGAGAGATAGAAACATCAATGATGAGAATCATTGATTGGCAGCCTCCTGCACGACGCCCCCCACCACCACCACTGGGGATCGTACCTACAACCCGGGCATGTGCCCTGACCTGGAATCGAACTGTGGCCTCATAGTTCATAGGTCGATGCTCAACCACGGAGCTATGCTGGCCGGGCCAAGCTGGCACGTGTCTCCTAAGTGGACGTGCCACTTAAAATGGCGACAGCTAGCTGATCCTCTTTTTCCCTCAAGAAGGTGCAGTTCTTGTTACTTGTCAGTCACAGATGATCAGATAGTCCAGGGGCTGGAGCTACAGACAGGGGACAGGAAGTGCATAGGCGAGGCCATGCCCGCCCACACGTCCTCAGGCTTACGTGTCCGCAGTGGTGAATGGGCTACATGCGTGACGTGCTGGCGCTGGCTGCCCAGTGCAATGTCCAAAGTGTCCATGTCCAATTTGGAGCGCTCCTCGCCCTGTGGCTCGACGGCCACGTCTAACTCTATTAGACGTGTCAGGGCGGAGAATCTCAGTCACTGCCCGGGGCCCTCGCCAGGCCCTGCCGGCAGGAGTGTCTCCCCTTTCTTGCAGTCCTTCCGCGCTCACGTCGGATGGGACTGTGTTCGTTTTCTATTTCTCTGATCCTGGAAGAACCACCGAGGAGTATTTGCAGGACAATAATGTCACGATCTGCCGTTCTTATTTTATTGATTCCCGGGGCGCCTTCTTTTCCGTGACCTGTTGTTGTTTTTCTTTTCTGCTTCCATGAGAATTCTGTCATTTGGGTGGCTGCGCGCTTTTATTGAGTTTGTTTATTTATATATTTATTTGTTGTTGTTAATACTCACCTGAGGATATATTTTACAATAATTTTTTTTATTGCTTAAAGTATTACAAAGAGTATTACATATGTCTCCTTCCCCCCCCCCCTTGACATTCCCCTGGCC
>NW_005353629.1:4477370-4491694 GCF_000412655.1 Myotis brandtii
GCTCTGCCTCTGTATCTATTTTTGTTCATAAGTTTATAATGGTCTTTATTATCCATAAATGAGTGAGAACATTTGGTATTTTTCCTTCATTGACTGGCTTATTTCACTTAGCATAATGCTCTCCAGTTCCATCCATGCTGTTGCAAATGGTAAGAATTCCTTCTTTTTTTACAGCAGCATAGCATTCCATCGTGTAGATGTACCACAGTTTTCTAATCCATTCATCTGCTGACAGACACTTAGGCTGTTTCCAGATCTTCGCTATGGTGAATTGTGCTGCTATGAACATAGGGATGCATATATCCTATGGTGGTTCTCAGGTGACCCACCCCAAAACCAGAGAGGAGGAAGCCCGATTTCTCATGGGGCCACGTGATTCCACCTTCGGCCGTGGGCTATGTTGTTGCTGGGGCCCTGTCAGCCCCGAATCTGGCTTACTGCACACTTGCGTTTGCGTTCCACACCCTGTACTACAGCAACTTTGCAGAGTGCCCTCTCCCACTCCGGGCCCCTCGGGGGATGTTGGAGAGCCGGTTTTGGCCCGATCCCCGCAGGCCAGGCCAAGGGACCCCACCCGCTGGAGGGACCCCACTCACTCCGCAGGCGCCCTAGGTGCGGCTGGCCAGGGAGGGACCGCGGGAGGTTGGCTCCAGGGCATGTCCGGCCCATCTTGCCAGTCCCGTCCCACCGACCACCTTCTAATTAATTTCCTTTCAATGTGCATGAATCCGTGCACCGGGTCACTAGTTTAAAAATATTTTCCCAAAGGAGAATTACTTGTATGTTTCGCTTAGGATTCCCTCAGTATGTTTCCGTGCCCCACACATGCCGGTGGCCCCAGTGTCTTCGGTGGAAATGTACACCAGGGGCTGAGTGGCAGGGATGGCTAGTGCTGAGGTGCCATCCACAAAGCGGGGATGTGCACGGGTTTCTCAGCCGATGCCCCCTCTCCTCCTGCCCCTTCTCCCTCCCGAGGTATCGAATCTTCCCGTTTGCCCCTTCTAGGAACTGGTCGCTGTTTTCTGTGCTCAGGGGCACCGTGCCACCTGTTCTTCAGGTCATAGGATTGTTTCCAAGCTGATTGCTCTCCGCCACCACTTGGTCCTGCGGCGACCATTTTCATTAATAGTCACACACGCGGAGGCTCCAGTTCTAACATCCAATTTGACAATATGATGATCTGTTTTGCGCCGTGTGGCATATACTATCCGAGCTGCTGTTCACACCACCATCATTAAGGCAGTTTGGTCTCTCTGTCATAAGCCCTAGAATTCATGGGTATTTAACAGCCATAAAATCACACGTTTATCTCAAGTTGACAAGGCAGCGCCTGGGAAGTGAAACTTCATGGAGAATGAGAAGGGCCTTGCTTACTACAGCAAAACTACTACTGTTTTCAGGGCATTTTCCTTTTTCCCCCCCCATCAAGATGCAATAAAGGTTTAATTTAATTTCTCACAAGAAATATGGGAAGCAGGGTAGTCACGACGAGCTCCTTTGCCGGGTTTCCAGTCATTTCATTTTTTAAAAAGAATGGCAGCCTCTCTGGAACGCAGTGGCACCTGCATAACATGTGTCACCTGTGCGTGTGCGTGCATCGTGCCTGCGTGCTAATCCCCGCTCGGCGCTGCTTGTAACCCTGGAAGACCAGACGCGCGTCTGTCTGTGCGGCCAGTGCTTCTGCGGACTCTTTCCCTGGGTGTCATATTGTTTTTGATCATAGAAACTTCATGTTTATTTTTTGTTTATTTATTTACTTGATAAAATATTTTTGTTGATTTCAGAGAGGAAGGGAGAGGGGGAGAAAGAGAGAAGCATCAATGATGAGAGAATCATGGATCGGCTGCCTCCTGCACGCCCCACACTGGGGATGGAGCCCGCAACCCAGGCCTGTGCCCTGACCGGGAATCGAACCCTGACCTCCTGGTTCATGGGTGGACACTCAACCACTGAGCAACATCGGCCGGGCCATGTTTATTTTTTAAGTTTGGATACTTGGTGTAAGGAATTTATTCATATGAGTGAATGCCAGTGTAGCCCAATGTTAACAGTTAAAAAGCCCTTGAGGCTGCAAACTTAACTATCAAATGACAAAATAACAGACAGTACGATCCCAGAGACCCCCTGGGACATGTTTCCGCTCTCAGTCTGCCCTGCCTCTGGATTCTCTCTTTCATTGTCCCCCGTCTCTACCCCATCAATGGTGTACCTGACTAATTACTTACACTTTGGAGGATTGTATGGGGGTGACACTGTTTCCATGCCTGTATATTTCTATGGGGGTGAGGGCGAGACCGGTAGAAAATGAACATCGAGATGGAGAAATGAACTCCGGTCAGTCAGTCCTGCCTATGGTTTGTTTTAATTAATTTTTTTTCAATGGCAGTTTACATTCAATGTTATTGTTGTGTCAGTTTCAGGTGCACCGCACAGTGGCTGCCCTTCTGACGTGACACCAATGGTTACCTTGCTCTTCTTTTTAGCTTTTTATGGGTGATGATTAGACATCCCTTCTTTCCAACATGACTATGTAACGCTGCCCACGTTGCCTGAGGACTGTGGTAATGATACGCCGTACGTTTGGATAGGCTGCGTTCTAATTTTCATTCACGTTAAGTTATTTTCGGTATCTTTTGTGATTTCTTCTCTGACCAATGCATTACTTATACATGTGTCATCTAGTTTCAAAATATTTGGGAAATTTCCAGATTTATTTCATTGCTTTCTAATTTAATTCTCTGTGGTCAGAGGACATACTTTGTATGCCTTCAACCTCTTTAAAATGTATGGAGGTCTCAGGACCCAATATGGTCTATCTTGCTGAATGCCCCATATACACTTGAAAAGATTACATATTCTATTGTTACTGCTGGAGGAATGTTTTATAAATATCAACTAGGTCAGGGTGGTTGGTCCTGGTTTTCAGTTCTTCTATCTCCCCATTGATTTCTCTCTCCTGGTTCTATCAGTCACTGCAAGAGGGGGTTGACATCTTCAAACTTTATTACGGCCACGTCTGCTGCCCCTTTCACCGGCTTCTGCTTCATGTGCTTTGAAGCTGTTGGTGGTGGATAAACTCGGAGTTTTGCTCTATCTACTTGATGAATCGACCCCTCTGTTATCAGGGTCTGCCCCTCTTTACATGTCATAATATGTACAGTTCTGAGCTTACTTGGTTTGATGTTAAAAGAGACCATCTTTCTTTTGATTAGTGTTAGATTAAGTATTCCTTTCTATCTTTGCCCTTTAACCTCTCTGTGTCTTTATATTTAAAGTGGGTTTCTTTGTGGTCAGCATAGAACTGGGTCCTGCATTTCTTAATCTAATGTGAAAATTCTGCCTTTATTTGAAGCGTACAAAGATTTTAAAACTTTGTTGATACAGCCGCTATACTTGAATAGTCAGCAACTTTGGATATGAAGACAGATTAGGCCTTTTTGTCTTTCTGTCTCTTGTACATAGAACAGAGAGGCACATAGTAGGTGCTTAGTAAACATGGTAGACTAGGCAAAATGCAGGCATCGTCGATGGAAGCCCTGAGCTGAGTCTCGGGCTCCTCCCTCAGTGCGTGTTGGCGGAGCACTGGTGGTCTACCCGCACCACCGGGCAAGCGAAGGCAGCACACTATTGACGCACTCGGCCGCGTGGATGCCTCTCCAGGGGGTTATGCTGAGTGGAAAACGATCGAATCTAAAATGGCTGCATCCTGCATGGTTCTATTTATATAACATTTGGTATAAAAATGTAAAGATGGAAAGCACATTAGTGGTTGTCAGGGCTTCGAGATGGGCGGGGATGCGGTTACAAAGGAGTTGCGAGAGGGAGCCCAGCGGCGATGAGCCTGTTCTGGTTCCGGATTGTGGGGCCATCACACAAAGCCACACATTTCAGAAATGTGTATGGAACCAGATGCGCACGGCGCGTGAATGAGAGGGAAACCGGTGCGGTCTGAGTGGGCTCTCGGACTGTCCCAACGTCAAGTTCCTGGTTTGGGCGGGGCCCTCTAGTGACGTGAGATGCTCATGTGGAGAGAGGCAGGGTGATGGGAGCATGAGAGCTCCCTCAGGTTTATTATTTGAAACTTCTGTGGGCCCAATGGTTAGTCCAATGTGAAAAGTTTATAAATGGGGGGACACCAGGGAGGGATCTGGAAGGTCCTCGTGGTGACTGGCCACCCAAAGGGAGGGCTCATTTCTCCGTGGACAGGGGCACCCTGACTCCTAGTGGACGCCACATCTGCCTCACGGTCAAGGGCTCCGCTCTCCCTCACCGAGGAGGCTGAGCACCAGCCCAGCCGACTGGCCTCCACGGAGCTTAGGGATTCGAGGCTCGGCTGCTGGTGCTGGAACTCCCTCTCCTGTGAGGCCCTCTCCCCGCTCATAGGTGGGCCCCGCTCTGGGGCCCCTGACCGTTCCCGGCTGATTTATGGAATCCATTTCCCTTTCCTTCCTCACAAATCCCTTTCCCTCCCGTCACCCAGACCTGCTTCTGTTGCTGCCACCAGCGCCCTCCCTGCCACAGAGGTCCCGGGAGCGCCCAGCTGGTTGTCCATTTCACACCAGCAGCGAGCGCTGGGCCCGGGACCTCTCCAGGGACCACTCCCACGTCTCTGCGCTCACCTCTCCTCCCCTGTCGTTGACTTCCCACAGCAGCAGGGGCAGCTGGGAAAACATAAGCCAGAAGATGCCACTCCTTTGTTTAAAGTTCTCCAATGCTGCCCCTTTCATTCGGGGTAAAGCTCGAGCTCTCGCCTTGCTTCTGGCTCCCTGTCCCCTTATGCACAGCCACACGCTCTCTGTCCCTAGAACACACCGGCACCTTCTTCTGCTAGGATTTTGCACTCACCGGCCCCTCTGCCTAGGATCCTCTGCACCGTGCCTTCCCCTCTTACCATGGAGGGCCTCCGGCAGGCAGAGGTCTGCTCCGCAGGGGCCCTGGCTGACCCCCTCGGCCAGTCTTCCTCTCAGTGACAACACCCCCCCCCATTTTACTGTCGTCATGGAATTGATCACTTTCTGAAGCAGCTGCTAAACAATGGGCCTCTGGCCACCCTGACCTGCTTGTTTTATAAATAAAGCTTTATTGGCACACAGCCACGCCCATGCGCACGCCCACAGCTCATTGGGCACTAAGGCCGGAGCTGAGTCGTGGTGAGAGTCCTGCCACACCTGGAATATTCGCTGTCTGACCTTCACAGGACATTGTGCCAACCCCTGATCTTAAAAGCATACGTATGTATAGTTATATATGTGTAATTAGTTACATATGTGTAATTTTTTACTTCTTTTTTTGCCTCCTGTGTCTTTCCCCCATGAGAATATAAATTCCACAAAGGCACAGACTTTTCCCGTCTTACCACAGGAGCCCTAACGCTTAGAACTATGCCTGGGACATAACAGGCGGATCGATAAACACTTACTAAAAAGGGGAGAAGGGAGGGAGGGGGAGGAGGGACGGAGACTCAGAGAGACCGTGCAGAATGGACAGAGCCTGAGCAGGCGTCCCCTCGGGATGAAGCCGATGGGGGAGAGAGAAGGCAGGTCTTTGAGGAGAGGGTGCATCTTCGTCCAGTGCCCCCGGCGAGGGCTGCGGGACTTGGCCATTAGCCGGGGCTATGTCCTGGTCTATATGATCACCACCCTGTGTGGCGCCTGAGCCCTCATCCTCCTCGCTGCTGCTGCTGCCGCTGAAGCAGGCATTGCTGTCCGCGAGGACCGGTCGGAGGGGCCCTGGGCTGGGGTGGGTAACAAGGAGGAGAAGGTGGAAGCTGGGGGCCAGGGGGACAGAGAGGGTGCGAGGCTGGAAACTGGAGTGATTGAGTAGCAAGGACCAAGTCCGGCTCTGGGGCAGAACGCATCGCAGTCTTAGCCTCTGAGGGCTGCCCCCTTAGAAGGCAGAGCGGCCTGAGGCGCTTAAATAACAGGCACGTATCCCCCGGGTCTGGAGGCTGGGTGTCCAAGATCCAGGGGGTCAAAGTTGAGAGCTGCGAGGGAGAACGGGCTCCGTGGCTCCTCGCCCCTGGGCCCGCGGGCCATCCCTGATGTTCCTTGGCCTAGAGACATGACTGCAACCTCAGCGTCCATGCCGACTGGCCTTCTTCCCCTACCTGTGCCTGCGTCCAAACGTCCCCTTTCTCTAAGGACTCAGGCTTATTAGAGCAGGGCTCACCCTAAGGATCTCCTCTCACTCGATCCTCCGCAAAGACCCTGCTTCCAAATCAGTCACATTCCCAGGTGCTGGGAGTTAGGACTCAACACCTTGCAGTGGTTCTCAACCTTCTGGCCCTTTAAATACAGCTCCTCACGTTGTGACCCAACCATACAATTATTTTCGTTGCTACTTCATAACTGTCATGTTGCTACTGTTATGAATCGTCATGTAAATATCTGATATGCAGGATGGTCTTAGGCGACCCCTGTGAAAGCGTCGTTTGACCGCCAAAGGGGTCGCGACCCACAGGTTGAGAACCGCTGTTTTAGGGGAACAGGATCCAACCCGTAACACTCTCTAAGAGCTGGGAATCCAGTGGAAATGGTTTTGGAAGAAGAATAGCCGGAGGTGAAGGAGGAAGGCCCAGCCACAGCAATCCGGAGGCGTTTGTGGCTGACCTGTGGGTGGCTGTGTTGGGCTGGTGTACAGCTGGAGGCCGGGGGAGGGGGGCCTGGGCCGGGGCCCTACGGCTGGTCTTGGAGGCAGGTGAGGACAGCGCTGCACCTCTTTGGCCTCATTTTCCCATCACTCCCACCTCAGCCCCACACAAAAATAACCCACTACTCAGCACCGTCTTCTTTTTAAAGATTACAAATGACTGTGTGTGCCTAGAGTTTAATTTTATATCAGCTTTTATTCATGAATCACAGTTCTGCAAAGACATCAATCCTCACTCGTTACTAAGTGCACTGTCAGCTTGATCACCCACCGATGTGTTTCTGTGCATCCTGTTAGAGCAAACACGCTTCCTAATAGGCTCGTGTGGCATTCGCTCCTTAGAACTTTCTCGCCTGAATGAACGGGAGAGGGAGGGTTCCTGAGGCGCGTGCGGTCACCCCTTCACCCTCTCCCTGCTCTGCAGCCGGATGCTGCAGCTGGGTTGGATGCAGCCCACTCCTGACAAGAGGAGAGGGCCCAAGCTCGAGGGGCGTGTGCTCCCTGTGGCGGGTACCTTTGGAATTTGATTTCTAAAATGAACCCCCCGACTCCCTCCTGCTGCACAGCAAGTAGATGGTGGCCAACTCCTCCACCACTTCCCTGATTTGTAGCTGGGCTGCCAGGTGTGTCCTCAGGTCCCGGCAGAAAGGGAGACAAGCAATCTAGTTCTCTGTTTTCACGAGGCCAAACAGAGATAATTTCACGAGGTAATTTTTATTACGTTTTCCTCCCTGGCTTTTTGTGGGGAGCTGATATAGGGTTAAGCCTCGGACTGACCTGTGGGCAAAGTCACAAACAATTCCCAGCTTAGAGGGCACAGTCCTCTTAAGCATAATTAGGCTTGACCCCATGATGCTCCCTAGATCTTACTTGGGAAGCTAATGGGCTGAGGGAAGTGCAACAAGAACAAAAACAAGTGAAACTCACAAGAACAGTGTAAACAAGTGAAACTCACAAGAACTGTGTAACTATGGAAACCACTACCTTCTTGTTTACCGACTATAAAATAAATACTCAGCTTGCCTCAGATCTCTCTCTCTGGCCTCAGCCAGGCACAGGAAGATCCACGGAGACTAAGGAAAGCTAGAGAGTTCTGAACGCTGTCTCTGTGTAAAACATTCTTCGCCGACTCCGTCCACACCTTTGGGACCCCCTGGACCGCTGGGGCTGGACCCCAGCAGCTTTTGTACTTAGTAATGCTTTCGAGCCTACCTTGGTCTGATGTGAAGTATCTTTCCCTCTAGTAGAGTGGTTCTCAACCTTCTGGCCCTTTAAATACAGTTCCTCATGTGACCCAACCATAAAATTTTCGTTGCTACTTCATCACTGTAAAGTTGCTACTGTTATGAATCGTAATGTAAATGTCTGATATGCAGGATGGTCTTAGGCAACCCCTGTGAAAGGGTCATTCGACCGCCAAAGGGGTCTCGACCCACAGGTTGAGAACCGCTGCTCTAGTAGATTATTCTATGGAATGGTTAATCACAGGTGTATATGAGTACTTACATTCTGTTACAAGGATGCTTATTTGGGGGATATCTTTTAAGAGAACAAAAATGGAAATAGCCTAAGTATCCAGCAATAGGGGAGTTAAGAAATATGACGAAGTACCAATGCTTTCACATGTGTGCCATTTATAGCAGGTGGGGAAAGGTTAGAATCATATAGAGACCACAATCCTGCTTTTATGAAAAGTGGTGTATCTCTCTGGCTATATGCGTTTATAACAAAATTACGATGGTGCTTAGTGCTTGGAGTACATGTTACTTTTATTTTCTTCTTTTGATTTTCTGGATTTTTCAACCAACATAGGTTACCATTAGAATACAAAGTTCATGATAAACTTAAAAACAACACCACCACCAGGAGAGAAGTCTTCATGTGGACACCACTTCCTCCCTCTGAAATGAACCCGCGCTGGCCCCGCCGCTCGCTCGCTGTGCTCCTGCCCGTCGGACCCGAGAGGCGAGTGCTCTGACTCGGGGATGGCTCTGCAGCAAATCGGCCAGGTGGGCAAAGGCACTGTCCCGAGGGCAGGGCAGGAGCGGGGCGTCTGGAACCTCATCAGCAGGAGTCCTCGTGTTGCCATTTGCTGCTTTTTCAGTCTCTTGACTCAGCACCCGCCTTCCTTCAGGAATTGGGTGGGGTCCTCCAGTGACTCGAGGACACACAGGTCTGTGTTTAAGTTTCTGAAAACGTCAATCTGATGGGTCCTTGGCCAGGCAATGGACTGACCACCTGTGCTGGTGCTCAGCCTGGCCTACCTGTGGGGGGCGGGGGGGACAGAGGCTTTCACGTCGGCACAGGAGGAGGGTCTGCGTCTCTGCGGCAGACTCTCCTGTGACTCTTGAACCCCAGTTATGAAGGAAATGTCAAGAAAGCAAGAAAAAAGCCAGCGCAGTAGCGTATGCGCTATGTTCCCTATCCACTGCAACCTCCAAGCGACGTGTAGGTATGACCCTACTGTATGTCATTGTATGATGTACAATGACAGCTATATCTCTCAACCTTTAGAAAACTCTATGTCTACCAGTTGGCCAAAAATAACGTTTTTTCATAACTCGAACAACCCAAGGTACCCGTTCTCTATTTAGTAACATGTCGACTTGTGCAGAGGGAGTCCACCCACGATTCTTTATGTGGGCAAAACAAACAAGTAAAAACCAACAAGGACAATCAGCCAACTTTTAGCAAACCATCTCTTACCTCCTTGGAGCTCACAAGAACTGTAAGAAGCACAATCCTTGGCCTGAAACAGTGATGCTTTCTTGGTTGACCAGGAGATGCTTACTGACCACTGGCCCTCCAGACCCGGCCTGGCCCCGGTCTTTGGTTTCATTCTCAGGAAGAGAGCCACCTCAGAATCGCAGCGGGGCCAGTCTCTTTGTCCACCGGCTGATACTGAAAGGGCGAAGGATTTCCTGAGGCAGGACCTTCCTCACCTTCATGGTCTCGTTTCACAGACAATAGCTGATCTTGAAAAGGTCACTTCCAATGCTTGGTCCTTCCCTCCCCAATCTGCTAGCACAGGTAGTAACATGGCACCATGCCTACAACGTAGGCGATACAGCTGTTTGAAGATGAATCATAGGGTGGTTGCGAGGATGAAGTAATGGAATGTAAATAGGTTTGTAAATTGTGAAATGCAATGTGTCGTGGACAACGTGGTAACATGCGATTGTGTTGGTCAGTTTCCCACAGAGCAGAAGGGACAGCCATCCCTGGCTGGCTGGGAACAGTCGCTCAGCTATTTCCATAAGAAGAAAAGTGCACGACATGGGATATTGTTCGTGAAGTGCAGGTAAGAGTCTACATCCTTTCTTTCTAAGAACAACTATCTTAGACGCGCACTATCATTCGTCACTGCTTTGCAGATCAGGAAACAGGTCCCACCGCTGGCCAGGGATTGGCAAGATCCCTACAAATCTCTCGCTAAAGATATCTAGCAGATGTTACATGTCTTGCCTAGCCTTTCAAGAACAACACAAGACAAAATATAATTAAATGTCATGTGATGCTTTTAGAGCGAAGAGCATGCCCTTCCCCAGTGCCAGAGCCCGAGGCTGTGATGTTAGACACACAGGGGCCGGCGGACAATGGGTGCCTGTGACGGAACGAGTGGGAAACGCCAACCCCAAAGCAAACCCTGGGGAACGTCACCCGAGCAAAAGGGGATTAGAAAGGCATCGCTCTGTTCCCTCCTGGAGGTTTACACGGGCGGCTCCTCCATTCACGGCAGCAAAACACAGGAACCCGGGGTCTGCGGGGCCGGGCTGGGCTCCTGTGTTGTCTCTGCCCTCAGCTTGCCAATTACCTTTTTAAACAGCAGCTACTGTTACGTGCCTCTTTCTCTCTCAGGAGTCCACAAACAAGTTTTTAATTTTAAGGTCAGTGTGGAGGTCACGCTCAAGGTATGGGAAATTCCGTTCCCAGGCAGCGTCTGGACACAATTTCTCTCTCCTGGGGGCGGCCTGGAATGTGGGCTCTCAGGCAGGGCCTAGCAGGGCTGCGGAGGTTGCTCAGCTCGGCGGGGCGCCTTTCCCGGCTTCCGTGCTCAGAGGGGAAACGAGAAAATCCGGAGAATAAACAGGCAGGAAAGCTTCCCATAAGCGTTTGGGGGTACAGAGGAGACTCTCCCGGACTCACAAAACGAGCCCTCACACTCGGGCCTTACTAAGGCCATGAGAACCTCTAGCAGCGCTGAGTCCGGGACGGATCGCTCCCCGAACAAAGGCGCCAGCCCGGCCGCCGGGAGGTCCTGGCGAGGCTAACGGTGACGGCGCTGACATTCATCCAGCTCAGGGTCGCTTTGTCCTGATGGCGCAGCAGGAGAGGAACCTGACAGCTTCTGAAAAGATCTGGAGGGACCTTAAGCCGTCCTACCGTCCTGGACAGAATAGAGGCCACTCCACGCCACCCCGTGCACGCTGCGACTCTGGGGAAGCCACTCCCTTGACTTTCGCCTCCGGGAGTGCCCGTGGGAGCAGCAGCCAGGGCCAGGCAGGTCTGGGGACCCCCTTAGGCCAGTGGTCGGCAAACTCATTAGTCAACAGAGCCAAATATCAACAGTACAACGATTGAAATTTCTTTTGAGAGCCAAATTTTTTAAACTTAAACTATATAGGTAGGTACATTGTTATTAACTTAACTAGGGTACTCCTAAGGCTTAGGAAGAGCCACACTCAAGGGGCCAAAGAGCCGCATGTGGCTCGCGAGCCGCAGTTTGCCGACCACGGCCTTAAGCCACTCTCACACCGGGGACCCCCTTAGGCCACCCTCTCCCTCTGCTTCCGCCCAGTGGAGGTTGCACGTGGCAGCACGCTTGTCGCTGGCTGAGCCTCCAGCCTTCATAAGTCGCTCTCCTTCGTGATGTTGCTTTGGGTCCACAGGCCTGCGGTGTGATGTCGCCCGGACTTGAGGAGTGATCTTAACAACCAGGTTGCTGACCCCTGACCCCGGTAAAGGCAGAGCTCAGAGTTTTCTTTGTGAAATGCCTGCCAGTTCCCACCCTGCAGCCCCTGGCCGATTCCCCACCTGTGCTCACTTACAGGCATTAAAAAGCAGTTACCCATCATCACGTGTGCGCATCCTATTAGTGAGAAGGAAGGCGCACACAATAGGATAAGCAGCGCTAATGAGACGGAGGCTGTACCCACGTGGCCCCGAGCCTGGGCCGTTGTATGCAACCGTGTGGACCTTGCTGTCTGGATGAAATCGGACCAGACCTTTGCCGCCGGCGCTCTCTGTTGCTCACGCTCTGGGCTGCTCCTCAGCAAATCCGGCCAAGTCACTGCGAGGCTCTGGAACGTTCTGTGCTCGATAGCAATCAGGTCGGTCTTCTCCTTGCGGTCGAAGTGGAAATGCAATCCCTGTGAGCACTGGGGAGCCTCCGGGCTGTAGGTGGGTCAGTGTGCGGCTGGTGTACTGATCTCTAATGGCGGTTGTTTCACTCGGGCTGGCGGAGCGCCCCTCAGTCCTCCTCAGGTCGGGCCGTCTTCCGGGGACGCACGGCGGTCCACGGTGTCACCTCAGCTGTCATCGTCAGCTGCAGCAATGAAATGTATACTTTCCTAAGAGGAAATGGTTCAATTACCAGAAGAAACAAAACAACAAAACTCACTTAGTTTAATCTGCTCCATATTTACCAACATGTATTGGGTACATCTTAGCTCCACCCCCCTCACCAACCAGACCCCGTGGAAAGATGTTCTAGGCAAACTGTGGCTCGAGAGCCACATGCGGCTCTTTGGCCCCTTGAGAGTGGGTCTTCCTAAGCCTTAGTACCCTAATTAAGTTAATAACAATGTACCTACCTATATAGTTTAAGTTTAAAAAATTTGGCTCTCAAAAGAAATTTCAATCGTTGTACTGTTGATATTTGGCTCTGTTGACTAATGAGTTTGCCGACCACTATTCTAGGAGGTCCGTGAGGGTCCAGTTTCAAGAGGCTCTGTCTCTGCGAGGGCTCTGGTGTGTTTATCCGACGTGTGAGAAGGTTGCAGGAAGCATGGGTGACTGACCAGGGACTACGGCGCCGGTCTCATAACCTGAATCCCACCAGATGGCCTGTGGGGTGGGGGGGAGTCCCCTGGCAGGAGAGAGAGGGGGAGGGGTGCTGGCAGACAGAGGCTGCCTCCTCCTGAGACTTGTTTATCTAAAGCAGTGGTTCTCAACCTTCCTAATGCCACAACCCTTTAATACAGTTCCTCATGTTGTGGTGACCCCCAATTTCATTATTACAAATTGAACATAATGAAAGCATAGTGATTAATCACAAAAACAATATGTAATTATATATGTGTTTTCCGATGGTCTTAGGCGACCCCTGTGAAAGGGTCGTTCAACCCCCAGGTTGAGAACCGCTGCTCTAAAGGGAAGTCTCCATCATACTTTCTGCAGGATGGATCTCCAACATTCATCACAGTTTCCAGGTTCAGAGTAACAGCTCAAGAAATTTGGGGATATTTTCACATCATTTCTTACTAAAGTGGCTACAGGGCCTCTCTGGGAAGTAGAAGAAAGCAAGTGAAGGGGGTAACCTTCATGTCGTCCCAAGCTCACTTCCCCACACCCCAAATTCCCCGGCACCTCCTCGACAGAGCGCCCGCAGTCCCTTCCCTGCGCCCAGGAGGAGTGGCTGCTCATGCACGTATTGGCGTGTATCATGCTGTGTGCTTCTCTTCCTCTCCACCCACTGAGACGGGACAGGCCTTGCTGAGACTGTCCACAGTGCTGTCCTCAGGGGTGGCCCAGTGCTGGGTCCCCACTACCTGTGGGTGCCGTTGACTGTGATTCGCTGGAAACCGCACCCAATCAACCAGCAGCAGCGACTGGGGTTGGGCAAAGCAGACTCCGAAGCGTGTCACAGCGAGGGGCCAGCAGGTGAGATACTGTGCGGCTTTAGGGCTCAGGAGGAGGTACCTGGGAGGTAATGCTGGCTGAGGGGGGACCATTGGGGGGGGTGGGCTTGGTGACAGAATCAGGACTGGGGAACGTAGCAAGGCAAGGGTTTCTAGGAGAGTCTTGAGAACATATTTCTTTGGTGAGCCCTGAGAATAGGAGACGGAGTCTAACAAGGGCCTTGGTGACTTGTTTAGGGTTCAGAAAAAAAGGATTTGGGGTACATTTCTAAAACAAACAATATTATTTGAAACTTCATCTTTTGGGGCAAGAGTTCCCGCAGTAGTGATGTCAGACAGTGGAAGAGTGAAGTCAGGTCCCTGCAGACAGGGAGCTACACAGCTGCTCATGGCTTAAGCTCTCAGTATGTAGTCGGAAGGTTACTCTCAAATTTAAAGTTTTCTTTTCCCCCCTAACTTTAAAAATTCCAGTTTCACCCAGCCCCTTAGCAGAAGGAAAAATAAGCAAAGATCCTGGTGGTAGTCAAAAGAAGGCATTCCCTTCTCTAAAATTAGACTTTCCAAAAATAAGAGGAGAAGGAAAAGTATAAATGTGAGAGAGGGAGGAGGAGTAATGAGGTCAGAGGAACAACGAAGTGGGTCAGCTTTCTGGTCACCGTCTGCAAACGCCCGTTGTTACGCCCATTTAAATAGTATTGCAAGACTTGGCGTGTGTGTGAAGGAGTAGGAATAGAACTAGTTTGATCACCAATAAAACGTAACACTAGAAAACAGGATGCGTATACAGCAGTGGTTCTCAACCTTCTGGCCCTTTAA
>NW_005353630.1:0-6356 GCF_000412655.1 Myotis brandtii
CCCACTATGGCAAGGGGATTAGACTATAATTAGACTTCCTTATTTGATTTCTGACTTAATCCATTCATCTGTAAAATGGAAATAGTAATTCTTATTTTTCCTAAATTTGTGAGAAATCTAGGTCAAGAGTCCTGAGAAAAGACTGAGTTTTAGAACACTTATTTCTTGGTTACTATTTCCAAGTCCCTTGTCTCCATATCTAAAGAAAGTCACCAGATGGAAAAAAGAGATTCTTTTTGTTTTTGAAAGCTTCAAGTGCACCTTTTAGAGCATGATAATCTATTAACAGAATGCTGGATGATAGTCCCAAATGGACAAGATGGGAATGTTCAGGTACATTTTACTTTAGAGATTGAAGATTAGCTTCTCCTTTTGGTACTTCACTGTCTAATGGAGTACTAGCATGTATATCTTTTGATGGACACTTAGGTTGTTTCCATGTCTCGGCTATCCTATATGATAAAAGGCTAATATGCAAACCAACCGAATGGCAGAATGACCGGTCGCTATGATGCGCACTGACCACCAGGGGGCAGATGATCAATGCAGGAGCTTCCCCCTGGTGGTCAGTGCGTTCCCACAGGAAGAGCGCTGCTCAGCCAGAAGCTGGGCTTACGGCTGGCGAGTGCAGCGGCAGGGGCGGAAACCTCTCCCACCTCCGCAGCAGCACTAAGGATGTCTGACTGACGGCTTAGGCCAACCCCCTCCAGCCCCCTCCACCGCTTCCAAATCATGATGGCCTAAGTTGTCAGTTGGACATCCCCCAAGGGTTCCCGGACTGTGAGAGGGCACAGGCTGGGCTGAGGGACCCCCTGAGTGCACAAATTCCGTGCACCGGGCCTCTGTTGTAAATAATGCTGCTATGCACTGGTTGGGGGTGGGGGTGGGGTGGTTCAGATATCTCTTTGACATAGTAGTTGCATTTCCTTCAGATATATTACCAGAAGTGAAATTACCGATCATAAGGTAATTCTATTTTTAATTTATCAAGAACCCTACATATTGTTTTCTCTAATGGTTGTAGTAGTTTACAATTCTACCAACAAAACACAAATGTTTTCTTTTCTCCAAGTCCTTGCCAGTATTTGTTATATTTTGTCTTTTTATGATGGCCATTAATAGGAATGAGATGATACTGGAGTTTTAATTTGCACTTTTCTTATGATTAGTGATGTTGAACACCTTTTCATGTACCTGTTGGCCTTCATATATATATTTTTGAAAAATGTCAGTTCAGATCCTTTGCCCATTTTAAAAATTGGGTTGGTTTTTTGTTTGTTTGTTTGTTTGTTTTTGTTTTTGTCTTGTTTTGCTATTGAGTCATATATTTTGGATATTAACCCCCTTATCAGATATATGGTTTACAAATGTGTACCTTGGTAGAGATAATGGCTATCTCCCATTCTGTAGGTTTTATCTTCACTTTTTTTGTTGTTGTTGTACAACAGTTTTTTTAGTTTGATGTAGTTTTATTTATTTTTGGTGTTATTACTTATGCTTTAGGTCATATCCAAAAAGTTATTACCAAGGCCCATATCAAGGAGTTTTATTCCTGTTTTCTCCTAGGAGTTTCATGGTTTCAGGTCTTACATTTAAGCCTTTAATCCATCTCAAATTAATGTTTGTGCATGGTATAATATAGGGGTCCAGTTTCAGTCTTTTACATGTGAATATGCAATTATCGCACACCATTTATTGACAAGACTGTCTTTTCTCCACTGAGTATTCTCGGCTCTCTTGTCAAGTATTGGATGATGATATATGCTTGGATTTATTTCAGGGCTCTTGATTCTGTTTCACTGGTCTATATGTCTGGACCATACTGTTATAATTGCTATAGTTTATAGTATAGCTTGAAATCAGGGAATGTGAAGCCTCCTGCTTTTGTTTTACTTTCTAAGAATTTCTTTGGCTATTTGGGGTCTTTTGTGGTGCCATATACATTTTAAGTGTTTTTTTGCTTCTGTAAAATAGAGAAGAGATAAACCAAAGAACTTATATACCTATATGTATAGCTCATGGACATGAGCAATAGGGTGGTGAAGACCCGGGTGGGGGTGGGTAAGGTTGGGAGGAGAGGAGTAAAGGGAGGAGGAGTAAATAATGCTGCTATGAGCATAGGAATGTATATATTTTTTCTGATTGGTGTTTCCTGATTCTTAGGATATATTCCCAGAAGTGGGATTGCAGGGCAGCTGCATTTTCAATTTTTTAGGGAAACTCTACACTATGTTCCACAGTGGCTGCACAGTCTGCATTCCCACCAACAGTGTACTAGGGTTTCCTTTTTCTACATCTTTTCGTGCACTTGTTGTTTGTTGATTTATTGATGGTAGGAATTCTGGCAGGTGTAAGGTGATACCTCATTGTTGTTTTAATTTGCATCTCTCTGATGATTGTGACATTGCACATTTTTTCATATGTCTATTGGCCATGTGTTTGTCTTCCTGGTGTTGAGTTGTATGAGTTCATTGTATATTTTGGAAATTAAGCCCTTATCAGATGCGTTATTGATGAGTATGTTCTCCCACACAGTTGGTTCCCTTTTCATTTTGTTGGTAGTTTCTTTTGCTATGCAGAAGCTTTTTAGTTTGATGTAGCCCCATTTATTTACAGTTTCCTCCCCACCCCATCCCCCAGCAGATATATTGGAGTAAAACGGCTATGTGAGATGTCTGAGATTTTACTGCCAATGTTTTCTTCTAGTTTTTTCATGGTTTTATGACTTACATGTAAGTCTTTTATCCATTTTGAGTTTATTAAAGTGCATGGTATAAGTTGGTAGTCTAGTTTCATTTTTTTGACCTGTATCTGTCCAATTTTCCCAACACAATTTATTTAAGGATCTTTACTCCATTGTATGCTCTTGCCTCCTTTATAAAATATTAATTGACCATAATGTCATGGGTCAATTTCTGGATTCTCAGTTCTGTTCCTTTGGTCTATATGACTGTTCTTGTGTGTGTACCAGGCTGTTTTAATTACAATGGCTTTGTATCATAGTTTGATATCTGGTATTGTAATCCCTACAACTTTGTTCTTCTTTCTCAAGATTGCTGAGGCTATTTGTTTTTTTGTTTTGTTGTTGTTGTTGTTGTTTTGGTTCCATATAAATTTTTGGAATATTTGTTCTAGGTCTGTGAAATATGCCATTGGTAATTTAACAGGAATTGCATTGAATCTGTAGATTACTTTGGGTGCTATGGACATTTAAATAATGTAAATTCTTCCAATCCATGAACATGGTATATTCTTTCACTTGTTTTTATCTTCCTCTATTTCTTTTTTCCTTGTCCTATATTTTTGGGGGTACATGTATTTTACCTCCTTGGTTAAGTTTATTCCCAGGTACCTTATTTTTTTGGTTGCAATGGATCATTGTTCTTTAGTTTGTTTTTTTTGTTTTTTAGTTTCTTTTCCTGGGAGTTCATTATTGATGTATAAAATTTAGATTGATTTCTGGATGTCAATTTTGTATCTTTTTACATTGTGGAATTAAGTTATTAAGTCTAGCAGTTTTTTGGTGGTGGCATCTTTAGGGCTTTCTATGGGCAATATCATGCCATCTCAAAATAATGACAGTTTTACGTACTCTTTCCAATTTGAATGCCTTTTTTTTCTTCTTGTCTAATCACTGTGGCTAGGATTTCCAATGTCATCTTGAATAAGAGTGGTGAAACTGGACATCTTTGTCTTGTTCCTGATCTAGATTTTGCCCATTGAGTATACTGTTGGCTGTAGGTTTGTCATATATGGCCTTTATTATGGTGAGGTATGATCCCTCTATTCCCACTTTGCTGAGGTTTTTATCATAAATGGATGCTGGATTTGAATGCATTTTCTGCCTCCATTGATATGATCATTTGATTTTCATCCATCATTTTGTTTATGTGATGTATCACGTTCATTGATTTGTGAATGTTGTACCAGCCTTGCATCCCTGGAATAAATCCCACTTGGTCACAGTGTATGATCTATTTAATGTATTGCTGGATCCAATTTGCTAATATTTTGTTGAGGATTTTAGAATCTATGTTCATCAGCAATAGTGGCCTGTAATTTTCTTTCTTTGTAATGTTTTCATATGGTTTGGAATGAGAATAATGCTGGCTTCATAAAAAGAGCTTGGATATCTTTCCTATTCTTGAAATTTTTCGAATAGTTTGAGGAGGATAAGTGTTAGTTCTTCTTTAAATATTTGGTAAATCTCTTCTGTGAAGCCATTCAGCCCAGGACTTTTGTTTGCTGGGAGTTTTTTAAATTACTGCTTTAATCTCTTTGGATGTAATTGGCCTATTCAGGTTTTCTGATTCTTCCTGGTTGAGTTTTGGAAGATCTTATGTTTCTAGAAATTTGTCCATTTGTTCATTTGGCCCTTACTCCAAAGTACACTTTGTTGGCATAAAGCTATTCATTGTATTTTCTTAAATCCTTTGTATTGTTGTGATGTCAGTTGTCACTTCCCCTCTTCCATTTCTGATTTTATTTATTTGGGTCTTCTCTCTTTGTTTCTTGATAAGTCTGGTTAAAGATTCCATCAATCTTGTTTATATTTTCAAAGAACCAGCTCTTGGTTTGATTGATCTTTTGTATTTCTTTATAGTTTCTTTGTCATTTATTTTTATTCTGATCTTTATTATTTTTTTCCTTCTACTTAGTCTGGGCTTTTCTTTTTCTCTTTATAGTTCCTTTAGTCTTAGGATTAGATTGTTTATTTGAGATGTTTTTGTTTGTTTGTTTGTTTCTTGGGACGGGCCTGTAATGCTAGAAATTTCTCTCTAAAGATTTCTTTGGCCCTGACCAGTTTGGCTCAGTGGATAGAGCGTCAGCCTGCAGACCAAAGGGTCCCAGGTTCGATTCCAGTCAAGGGCATGTACCTTGGTTGCAGGCATATCCCCAGTGGGGGGTGTGCAGGAGGCAGCTGATCGATGTTTCTCTCTCATCGATGTTTCTAACTCTCTATCCCTCTCCCTTCCTCGCTGTAAAAAATCAATAAAATGTATTAAAAAAAAAGATTTCTTTGACTGTGCTCCATGGATATTGGGTTGTTGCATGTGCGTTCATTTTCATTTGTTTCCAGGAAGTTTTTGATTACCTTTTGATATCATTGGCAACCCATTCATTGTTTAATAACATGTATTACACATACACACACACACACACACACACACACACACACACACACACACACAAAAAAAAGAGAGGAAAGGGGAGGGAGAGAGAGATAGAAATATCAATGATGAGATAAAACATTGATTGGCTGCTTCCTGCATGCCCCCTCTGTCCCCACTAGGGATTGAGCCAGCAACCAGGCATGTGCCCTGACCTAATTAAAAAATGATCTCCTAGTTCATAGGTTGATGCTCAACCATTGAGCCAAGATGGCTGGGCATAACATGCTTTTTTAGACTCCATGCATTACAATGTTTTTTAGTGTTTTTAATGTTTGCTGGATTTGGTTTGCTAATATTTCTTCGAGGAATTTAGCATCTATTTTCATCAGCAATATTGGCCAATAATTTTCATTCTTTGTAGTGTCTCTATATGCTTTTGGAATTAGGATATTGTTGGCCTCATAATAAGAGCTTGGAAGTTTTCCTTCCTTTTGAAATTTTCTGGCAAGTTTGAGAAGGATAGGTGTTAGTCCTTCTTTGAAAGTTTGGTATAATTTGCCTGTGATGTCATCTGGTATAGGATTTTTGCTTTCTTGGATTTTTTAAAAAATTATTTATTGTTTAAAGTATTACATATGTCTTCTTTTTTCCCCATTGACCTCTCCCCAGCCATTCCCACCCCACAGCACATGCCCTCACCCCCTATGGATTATGCTTATATGCATGCATACAAGTCCTTTGGTTGATCTCTTATCCCTCTCCCCACTCCCCTGCCTTTCCTCTGAGGTTGGATGGTCTGTTCGTTGCTTCTACGTCTCTGGATCTATTTTTGTTCATAAGTTTATGTTGTTCATTATATTTCACAAATGAGTGAGATCATGTGATATTTATCTTTCTCTGACTGGCTTATTTCCCTTAGCATAAAGCTCTCCAGGTCCATCCATGCTGTTGCAAATGGTAAGAGTTCCTTCTTTTTTACATCAGCATAGTATTCCATTGTGTAGATGTACCACCGTTTTTTAATCCACTCATCTACTGATGGGCACTTAGGCTATTGTAAATTGAGCAGCTATGAACATAGGGGTGCATATATCCTTTCTGATTGGTGTTTCTGATTTCTTGGGATGTATTCTAGAAGTGTAATTACTGGGTCAAATGGGAGTTCCATTTTTAATTTCTTGAGGAAACTTCAAACTGTTCTCCACAGTGGCTGCACCAGTCTGCATTCCCACCAGCAGTGCA
>NW_005353630.1:6931-8807 GCF_000412655.1 Myotis brandtii
ATTTTCTTTTGGGATTAGTGTTCTCCATTCTATTTTCATCGTTCCTGTAGCATTAATTTTCCCTATCTCAATTTCACCTCTTTACTAAAACCCTCTTCCTCACTTTTCCCCTTTTGGTGTCCTGTTTCTCTTACCTTATTCCTGCTTTAGATTTTCCCAATTCCGTCTTTTACCCCCTGTCTAATTCCACCCTACTTATATATCCTATTTCCAATCCACTGCTCTAATTCCTTATACACCTATTCTTTATCCTTCTTCACTTTCCAAAATTTTTTTTTCTCTTATCTTTCTATTGATTTCTTGATTGTTGAATATATTGGTTTTTTTTTTTTTTTTTTTTTTTTTACTACTTCAATTTTATTGGTTGTATTGGTCCATTCAGATTTTCTGAATCTTCCTGATTGAATTTTGGAAGATTCATGTTTCTAGAAATTTATACATTTTGCTTAGGTTTTTCAATTTGTTGGCATTAGTTGTTCATAGAACTTTCTTATAATCCTTTGTATTTCTGTGGTGTCAGTTTTTACTTCTCCCCTTTCACTTCTGATTTTATTAGTTTGGGTTCTCTCTCTTTTTTTCTTGATGACTCTGTTTAAAGGTTTGTCTATTTTGTTTATCTTTTCAAAGAACCATTAATCTTTTGTATTGTTCATTTCATCTCTATTTCTTTATTTCTGCTCTAATATTTATTATTTCCTCCCTTCTGCTTACTCTAGGCTTTGTTTGTTTTTCTAGTTGTTTTTAATGAATTGGGTTAGATTGTTTATTTGAAACTTTTTTTTTTTATTTGTTGAGGTGGGCCTGTAATACTATGCATGCCTCTCTCAGGCGTGCTTTCACTGTATCCCATAGATATCAGGTTGTTGTGTGCCTATTTCCATTATTTCATGGTAGCTTTTGATTTCTCTTTTGATCTCATTGTTAATTCATTTTTTAAATAACACGTTATTTTACCTCTATGTGTTTGAGTGTTTTTCAGTTTTTTTAAATTGTGATTTATTTCTAATTTTACAGCATTATGGTCAGAAAAGTTGTTTGATATTATTTCAATCTTTTAAAATTTATTGAGACTTATTTTGTATCCTAACATGTGGTCTAGCCTAGAAAATGTTCCATGTGCACATGAAAACAATGTATATTCTTTTACTTTGAGGTGAAATGCTTTGAATATATCAATTAAATCCATCTGAACTAGTTTGTTGTGGAAGGCCACCATTTTTTTGTTAATTTTCTGTCTGGAATATCTATCTACTGATGTCAATGAAGTGTTAAAATCCACTACTATGACCATATTACTGTCAATCTCTCCCTTTACATCCATCAAGATTTGCTTTAGATATCTAGGTACTTTCATGTTGGGTGTATAAATATTTACAAGGGATATATCTTCTTGTTGGGTTGTTCCATTTATCATTGTCATGTCCTTCTTTGTATCTTACTGTAGCCTTTTTAAAAAAGTACATTTCATTTGATATAAGTATTGCCACCTCAGCTTTTTTAAAATTTCCATTTACATGGAATATCTTTTTCCAACCCTTTACTTCCAGTCTGTATGCATCTTTTATGGGTGAGGTGGGTCTCTGGCAGACTATATATATACTGTATATGAGTCATTTTTCTTATTCATTCAACTACCCTATGTCTTTTGATTGACACATTTAATCCATTTTACATTTAAAGTTATTATTGATCCATACTTATTTATTGCCATTTTATTCTTTATCATTATGTTCTTTTCTTTCTCGATTTCTTTTTCTTTTTCTCTTTCTTCTTCTTAAAGCAGGCCCTGTGACACTTTTTGCAATCATAGGTTGGTAGTAATGAAATGCTTTAGTTTTGTTTTTTGTCTGAAAAGCTCTTTATTTCACCTTCAATT
>NW_005353631.1:0-1333 GCF_000412655.1 Myotis brandtii
CAGGATTGTGACTTCATAAACAGTACTGTTGCTTCATTGACAGGATTGTAACTTCATAGACAGGATTTTTACTTCAAGGGGATTTTCACTTGATAGACAGGATTGTGACTTTGACAGGATTGTGACTTCATAGACACGATTGGTACTTCATGGAAGAATTTTAACTTCATAGAGATGATTGTGACTTCATAGACAGGATTTTGACTTCATAGATATGACTGTTACTTCTTAGACAGGATTGCTACTTCATGGGGGGTTTTAACTTCATAGACAGGTTTGAGACTTCATAGACAGGATTGTGACATCATAGACAGGATTGTTACTTCATAGACAGGATCGGGACTTCATAGACAGAATTGTTACTTCATAGACAGGATTGTGACTTCATGGTCAGGATTGTTACTTCATGGGTGGATTTTTACTTCATAGACAGGATTTTGAATACATAGAGGGAAGTGTTACTTCATAGAGAAGATTGTGACATCATAGACAGTATTGTGACTTCATAGACAGGATTGTGACTTCATAAACAAGATTGTTACTTCATGGACATGATTGTGACTTCATAGATATTATTGTTTCCTCATGGGTGGATTTTCACTTCATAGACAGGATCGTGAGTTCATAGAAAGGATTGTGACTTCATAGACAGGACTATTGCTTCATAGACACGATTGTGACTTCATAGACAAGATTATTACTTCATGGAATATATTGTGACTTCATAGAAAGACTGTGACTTCATAAACAGTATTGTGAATTCATAGACAGGATTGTCACTTCATAGACAGGATTGTTATTTCATAGACAGCATTGTGACTTAATACACAGGATGTTACTTCATGGGGGTATTTTCACTTCATAGACAGTATTGTGACTATATAGGGGGAATTGTTACTTGAAAGAGACGATTGTTACTTCACAGAGAGTATTGTGACTTCATAGACAGGATTGTGACTTCATAGGCAGGATTGTTACATCATAGATAGGATTGTGACTTCATATAGACGACTGTTTCTTCATAGTCAGGATTGTGACTTCATTGACATTATTGTTTCTTCATGGGGGAATTTTCACTTCATAGAGAGAATCGTGAGTTCAAAGAAAGGATTGTGACTTCATAGACAGTAATGTGACTTCATATAAAGGATTGTGACTTCATAGACAGGATTGTGATTTCATAGACAGGATTGTGACTTCATAGACAGGATTGTGACATCCTAGACAGGATTGTGACATCACGAACAGGATTGTGACTTCATAAATAGGATTTTTTCTTCATAGACAGGATTGTGTCTTCATAAACAGTACTGTTGCTTCATAGACAGGATTG
>NW_005353632.1:0-1421 GCF_000412655.1 Myotis brandtii
GGATGTAAAGTACAGCATAGGGAATATAGCCAATAACATTGCAATAAATATGTATGGTGCCAGGTGGGCACTGGAAGTATCAGGGGGAACACTTTGTAAAGTATATGATTGTCTAACTACTATGCTGTACACCTGAAACCAATACAAAATAATAGTGACTGTAATTGAAAAATAAAATGTAGAGTTATTTTTAAAAAGTTTTGTTTGTTTATTCTTTTGTTTTAAATTTCAATTTTACTTCACTTTGGCCAAAGGAAGTAACGTACCTGATTTTCTACTGTGGCAAATTACACTAATACTGTATGTTCAAACGGTGTGCAGAGTTCTAAAAAGTAAACTTGAATACTAGTAACCCGTTAAGAGGGTATAGAAACTAGAAGAAAATCCTACTCCTTTTACAAACACAGTTCTCTAAACATGTCATGGACTACGTCAAAATTGTGTCCACTACTAAGCTACTCAGGGACTTATGTTTAACTCATCTTTATAGTCTCAAACTCTGGCACAATGAGTAATGGGTGTTCAATACATAAATCTTGATCAAGGAGAAAATAAGCTATCACAAGACTAAACAGGGTTCATAAAATTATTACTCCATTTAAAAAAAAAAGGAAAAGAGGGGTTGTAGGAAAATATTGTGTTGTAGGTTGACCACCCTATAAAGAGTTAAACTGTCACTAGATTTTATATCCTCTAACTCCCAGGCCAATATTCAGTTCATCAAGATTAACGGGGCCTTGAAAGACCAGAGGAAACCTGGAAATAGTCTCTCTTTCCCCAGAACTCCTATTACAGGTCATTACTATCTCTTGTGGAATCACTGACTCATGTTATAATATTTTATGTACAGATCGTATCTCCCTTACCAAACTCTGAGCAATGAGAGGGCAATGTTCTCCACGGCACTTCACACAGGTGTTTTCTTTCTTTCTCATTTACATTTCTCTCATTGACATTGAATCAGTCAGAGAATCATTATGTGACCTGCTCTATATTCTTAAACAACACTTTAAAAAGCTGAAAGCAAATTAAAATGGTCATGAGTAGTGTTGAAGTTAAACCGAAATGCAAGGTCCAAAAATGTCAGTCAAATAAATGACATCTGTAAGAAAAACAGCGGTCCAGCTGGGTCTGTAAGACGGTGGAAACTCCTTTCCTATGCCTCACTTGCCTATTAGATTAGCATGAGGTCCTTCTTCTATTCCCCCAAATCTCAGGGAAACTGTGGGATCCAGTGCGCACCAAACTCCCACTGCTTCCAGTTCTGCTGAATCAGGAAGAAACCTGTGCTTAATAAATTAAATTATGGTTACCACCTAACAGCCTAATGATGAAGGAAATGATCATTGCAAAGGACTAATATTCTACTTGCTATTCTTCCTGCTACCAACCACCAAGAGTAGACCAGGAAGGAAAAAAAA
>NW_005353633.1:0-359 GCF_000412655.1 Myotis brandtii
GCGGGACACCTGGGTCTCCAACTCTACCTGGTTGGCCTGAATTCTCCTCTGCTCAGCGCTGGAGCTCGCGCGGGAGAGGACGCCTCCTGCCAGAGGTGAGGAAAGAACACCCACCCACACCTGGGCCTGGCTCCGCCCCTCCCGCGCTGCACTCAACCCCCATTGGCTGGAGGAGAAAACGAGCATCGCCATTGGTCTCCTCCTGAAGGGGCGGGGCCGGGTGGCCTGTGGTCCCCCCGCGGGAGGCCGAACCTGGCTGAGGAGAAACCAGTGGGACCCAGGCCCGCGGCGTCACGGCCCTGAGCAGAAACGGTAGGGTGGCTCCACCCGGCGGCCAGGCGGAGCCAAAGATGCCGGCC
>NW_005353633.1:1876-2348 GCF_000412655.1 Myotis brandtii
GTAGAGTTGTGATTACCAGGCTGGGTTGATGTCCGGGGATCTAGAGAGGTCCAGATGGCAAGGTGAAGCAGAGCTGGGGATACAAAAGGAGGTTGAGGGAACCAGGGCTTATTCTAAGCGTGAGAGAGACAGCACAGTCATGAATATGATTGTATGGAGATGGGTGGGGCTCCGTATATCAGCATATCTAGGAATGAATGGCTCCTGGCCATTCTATCAGTCTTGAGGGTAGCTGAGCAGATGAAACAGGTAGAATAGAGTTGTATTAGTGGGGGCTTAGGAACCCCGGGGCCAGACATTGAGCTAAGAAGGTATGCTAACTTATTTGTTATAATCTTTAAATAGATTAGAGAATATTTTTCCCCCCATTGCTTTCTTTCTTTCTTTTTTCAGAGAGAGTGGAAGGGAGAGAGGGGGAGATAGCAAGATGGAAGTGAGGGAAACATCGATGTGAGAGTGACATAAATAGATG
>NW_005353634.1:0-11464 GCF_000412655.1 Myotis brandtii
CCTCCCTCTTTCCCCAAGCCTCTGGGGACATGATAAGAAAAAGCATAGCCAAAGAGAAAATGACTTGTAAAAATGTCTGAGAGTATTCCACAGAATGGGGGGGTACTCAATAAATGATAGAGTTGTATGGCATTTTCAAATCCATACATACTAGTATACACCAATATATATATATATATCTCACATATAACTCATGTTTATACATTAGTTAAATAGAACTGCACTTTCTGTGAGACAAGTATCGTTCTAAGTCTACTTTTCTCAGGTATTGTTTAGCCTCACCACTGGGGAGAATTAGTAATGGGTTATCCTAGACATATGAAATAATTTCCTTTGTTTCATTCAAGTCACCTATCCCCTAGTTTTGATATGAAGTAAACAATTTAAAAAATTTAAGTTCATGGCAGTGTTTCCATTGGATAAAGGGATCACTCTGGCCAGTGGGTGTGGCGGCCCTGCAGAGCTGTGAATACTAGCTGGGTGCCTGGGTGCGCTGATGTAATGCACAGGTCATAGAGCACCGCTGAAACCAAGCAAATGAACTTTCATCTGTTGTGTCTCTAACCATATGGCTCTTCAGCAACCAGGCCTTCAGTCCTTCATAGAGCTGAACATTCTGAGAGTGCACACACATGTTCTCTAGAACAGGCTCCCTCTCAAAATCTCAAGTAAGAACAGGTACCACTCCTGCAGTTGTTCACATGTGCTGTCACACTACATAGCAAAGATGCACACCCTCAGTCACCATCCCTTTTTACAGACATGGAAAACACACCCAGGTAAGTCACTGAACTGAACATTCTGAGATCTCATACAACCATCCCCTAATACTCTCAGTCCCACTGTCTTACAGTAAGAACAAGTACCAGTCCTGCGCCATTCACATGTACTGTCATACCACATTGCAAACATGCATACACTCATCCCCATCCTCTTTAACAACATGGAAAACACTCACCAGAAATATTCTAATACATACATACAAATCCAAAAATGCTTGCATACAAAACTATATCCTCATTACCACATTGATATGCCATGTAAACACCTCAAAGTATCCCACACATAGAATTCTGAAATAGAATATGCATATGAACTTTCACTCTAAATTCCTGTGTGGTTCATGGACATCTTAACCGCTATAGATTTCACACATATCTTCTAGCTTGCTTATGTTAAAAATTTTCTTTCCCAGTATTCCATCAACCACATCAAAAAGTTTCCTGTACTGGAGCCTCTGAGATGCCAGCATTCCAGCCAGTCAGGAAACAGAAGAGCACAGAGCGGCACATTCAAGGTTTGTATGGCGAAGCCTGAAATGGCACATGTCATTTCCAATCATTTTCCATTGTAGTAATGTATTCTCATGGTCAGAACTACCTTCAAGGGAAGCTAACAAAGATAATATAGTTTTATGTCCAAGTGGAAAGAAGACAGCAATCTCTTTTCCATTTTCAAAGAAGCCACTTTGAACAAACCCAGTCACCCCAGACATATATTAGCACAATAACTACTCCGTGCATTTAATATTTTCATAGGAACCACAACACTACCCATCCAGGCTGTGTGTGCTCAATGAATGTGGTACATGGTAGACGCTTTGTTTAATGGACAGGTAAACACACAAATTACAAGAATGGGCTGCTATCTATTATTTTTATTTAATTTCACAAAAAGCTGAATTCAGGAGATGCTTTGCAGCGCAGGCACAAGGCAGTGGCCCCAATTCAACACCAGAAAGCATGGAAGGCCTCCTCCTCAGAGAGTTTTCCCTCCATCTCTTCTAAAGACAAGCAAAATGATGCTGGTAAGCAGGGACTATTGAGTAGGATGCAAAGGCAGGTGGGATCTAGACAGAACCCATGGTTGAGCTAAGTGTTTCTGCCCATTAACCGACAACAAGCTGCCCAGTACAAACAGATATTCCAATGATTCTGCATCTTCTTAGTACAGTGATGACGAACCTATGACACGCGTGTCAGAGATGACAAGCGAACTCATTTTTTGGTTGATTTCTCTTTGTTAAACGGCATTTAATATATAAAATAAATATCAAAAATATAAATATTTGTTTGACTATGGTTGCAAATATAAAAAAATTTCTATATGTGACATGGCACCAGAGTTAAGTTAGGGTTTTTCAAAATGCTGACAGGCTGAGCTCAAAAGGTTTGCCTTCACTGTCTTAGTAGGATCATCAGGGGAAGCAAGGGAAAACACCGAAAAGAGCTGGAGGGGGCCCAAGGAGATCAGTGGAGAACAGTGCTCTATTTGAGGAAATCATGGGAGAGAGCCTAAGGGGATGAGAGTTTTATCAGAGAAACATGGAAGAATACGTTCCTATGAGCTCGCCAAGCACATGTCCTATTACCAGGATCCTGTGAAACACTAATAACTTAACATAGGCCCAACGTTGTAGGATCCTCAAGAACTGAACTTGAGGTAGAGTGCAGAGATACCCAGGCAAAGACACCATCACATCCATATATTTACATAGCCACTATTTCCCATTCACATTCATCTCATATAAGACCCCTTTGCTTTCACTGTCCCCATCATTCATTTCCCTACAACATTCCACAGGCATCTAAATTCTCCATGCTGGATTTTTGTCCATGCCATGCAAACTGTTATAATTTCTCTGACTCCTAAAACGCTAGATTAGTATCCTTGTTTTTAAATTTTATGGAAATACAATGGCACATTTATACTTTGTGTCTAGCTCCGTTCACTAATCAATATATTTGTGGAATTCATCCATGTTGTGTATGACATTAATTTTGCTCCTTTTTGGCACATGTATATCATCGAATGAATAATATATTTTCATTGACTATCATTATCTGGTCATTAGGGTTGCTTCCAGTCTGAGCTGCTTGAAAAGTGATATTGTTGGTAATATATTGCATGTATTTTTAACTATGGATACATTTCTGTTCGGTGAATGCTTAAGAGTTAGATTGCTAGGCCTTAGTTCCCATATTCTATCTTAATCCCTTCAGAGCTCAATCTTTCATTGTGCTGAGCCAGCACAGCTAACAGTGATCCTGAGTGGAGGGGATGAAAGGATTAACAAAGACAGACAAGAGAATGAAAGCTGGGTCTTGGTAGAACGCTGCTCCCTGATGAGGAGACAGCACCAGCCGCCCACAAGCAGTGTCTTTATTTTATAGCAGATGCCAAGAGGCAAACTAGGGGCGTGATCAAGTTGTTAACAGCATTCTCAACCCTACTCAACTGCATGCACCTGAACTCTTCCACACAGGCATATGGGGCCATGTGTTGGGACCATAGGTTCAAGCTTACAGCTATAGCTGTTGGCTATATTTGTGCTGGGAAGGCTCTGCCCTCCAGCTGGGACTTGCACATGGCCACGAGAGGACTCTGCCCTCTCATTAGTCTGAGGCATGACCCTGTCCTAAACACTGTAGCCATGCCCCATATTTCATACTTTTAATTTCTAATATTACACATCCTCCTCTGAACTCTCTGTCATTTCTTTTCAAAGCACAGGTATTATTTCTTTTATATAACTTCATTTCCACATCCCCTTTAATTATTCCCTCACATTTTGCAAATATAATAACCGCTATAGTCTCAAAGAGTATATTCTCAGTAATAACATGCCTTATCTAAAAAACATAATATATAAAGCACATAAATACATCATTTTTGATAGTGCATTCTACATACATAAATGTGTGCTGAACTAACACCAGACAGAAAGCACACATAACCTTAACCTTTTCGGTCACACAAAGTTCATCCCACATTAGCAAATACCAAATCAACCTCACATTAAGCCTTAACCAAGTTTTAAGCAAAAACTTATGCATTTAAACACCAAGCACATTACATTCAAAAAACACTTTGACACCCAATCCCACTGATATTCACAAAACACACCATTTAGTATGTTTACTTATAGTTTGGAGTTAATGGAATTTTAAATGGAAAACTCATATTAATTTCTATGAGGAGAGGTGTCATGTGTAGCAATGATGCCTCACATGTCATGTCCACTCAACATGTACTTTTTGAATTGACACAGACCTCAGGAAATGCCTCATCTCAATGTTTTTTTTTATTTGATTGCCCAGGACGCCGCATCAGCAAAGACAATGTGCCTCAGCCCGAGTCACCCGTGGTAGCCCCAGCCTGTGGTCCGGCTGCAGGAGAAAAGTCTTCCTTCTCAGAACATCCTATCAGTGTCTCCACCCCATCCAAGCGTACCGGTCTTGACGAGGATGGTAAGGAATAAATAAAGTTGGGATCTGAGCTTGGTCATGAGCTGTCGCTCAGTTCCTCAGCCTGATCTCTATTAGTTCACTTTCCCCTCAAAAACAGGAAAGGGCTTTAGGGCAGAAGGACTAGGACTAAGCCTTCTGTAGAGGGACAGGTAGAGAGTGCACCTTGCAGAACTGGGCAAAGCCCTGCAGCACAAATCCCCAACATACAGCACTGGGACAGCTGTGCCTGAGGTAGACCACAGTCCTGACATGTACATGAGAGTTTACTCAGAACCTTCCCCTCAGATGAGCACAAAATCAGATCCTCACACACTCACACATCTGTCCTACTCCATACCTGGTAAAGCTCTGTATGTCCTTCTTTTCTCGTGTTCTCTCATATACACAGGCTTTCCCTCTTCATCTCTTCCATTCTCTAACAGCATTTCGGAGATAGACTCATACCTTCACTTCATCACATAATCATTATCAGATTCACTAATTCCATAATATGCACACACTAATCCCATAAATAATCCAAATCCCTTCACACAGAAAATCTCTTTAGGTCAAAGTCTAATAAACTTATATGCCCTGAAGAAAATTTACTTTCATCTGTTTCCTTTCTAATCTATATGGCACTTCAGCTACCAGGCCTTCAGATCTTCACTGAACTGAACATTCTGAGATCTCATACAACCATCCCCTAATACTCTCAGTCCCACTGTCTTACAGTAAGAACAAGTACCAGTCCTGCGCCATTCACATGTACTGTCATACCACATTGCAAACATGCATACACTCATCCCCATCCTCTTTAACAACATGGAAAACACTCACCAGAAATATTCTAATACATACATACAAATCCAAAAATGCTTGCATACAAAACTATATCCTCATTACCACATTGATATGCCATGTAAACACCTCAAAGTATCCCACACATAGAATTCTGAAATAGAATATGCATATGAACTTTCACTCTAAATTCCTGTGTGGTTCATGGACATCTTAACCGCTATAGATTTCACACATATCTTCTAGCTTGCTTATGTTAAAAATTTTCTTTCCCAGTATTCCATCAACCACATCAAAAAGTTTCCTGTACTGGAGCCTCTGAGATGCCAGCATTCCAGCCAGTCAGGAAACAGAAGAGCACAGAGCGGCACATTCAAGGTTTGTATGGCGAAGCCTGAAATGGCACATGTCATTTCCAATCATTTTCCATTGTAGTAATGTATTCTCATGGTCAGAACTACCTTCAAGGGAAGCTAACAAAGATAATATAGTTTTATGTCCAAGTGGAAAGAAGACAGCAATCTCTTTTCCATTTTCAAAGAAGCCACTTTGAACAAACCCAGTCACCCCAGACATATATTAGCACAATAACTACTCCGTGCATTTAATATTTTCATAGGAACCACAACACTACCCATCCAGGCTGTGTGTGCTCAATGAATGTGGTACATGGTAGACGCTTTGTTTAATGGACAGGTAAACACACAAATTACAAGAATGGGCTGCTATCTATTATTTTTATTTAATTTCACAAAAAGCTGAATTCAGGAGATGCTTTGCAGCGCAGGCACAAGGCAGTGGCCCCAATTCAACACCAGAAAGCATGGAAGGCCTCCTCCTCAGAGAGTTTTCCCTCCATCTCTTCTAAAGACAAGCAAAATGATGCTGGTAAGCAGGGACTATTGAGTAGGATGCAAAGGCAGGTGGGATCTAGACAGAACCCATGGTTGAGCTAAGTGTTTCTGCCCATTAACCGACAACAAGCTGCCCAGTACAAACAGATATTCCAATGATTCTGCATCTTCTTAGTACAGTGATGACGAACCTATGACACGCGTGTCAGAGATGACAAGCGAACTCATTTTTTGGTTGATTTCTCTTTGTTAAACGGCATTTAATATATAAAATAAATATCAAAAATATAAATATTTGTTTGACTATGGTTGCAAATATAAAAAAATTTCTATATGTGACATGGCACCAGAGTTAAGTTAGGGTTTTTCAAAATGCTGACAGGCTGAGCTCAAAAGGTTTGCCTTCACTGTCTTAGTAGGATCATCAGGGGAAGCAAGGGAAAACACCGAAAAGAGCTGGAGGGGGCCCAAGGAGATCAGTGGAGAACAGTGCTCTATTTGAGGAAATCATGGGAGAGAGCCTAAGGGGATGAGAGTTTTATCAGAGAAACATGGAAGAATACGTTCCTATGAGCTCGCCAAGCACATGTCCTATTACCAGGATCCTGTGAAACACTAATAACTTAACATAGGCCCAACGTTGTAGGATCCTCAAGAACTGAACTTGAGGTAGAGTGCAGAGATACCCAGGCAAAGACACCATCACATCCATATATTTACATAGCCACTATTTCCCATTCACATTCATCTCATATAAGACCCCTTTGCTTTCACTGTCCCCATCATTCATTTCCCTACAACATTCCACAGGCATCTAAATTCTCCATGCTGGATTTTTGTCCATGCCATGCAAACTGTTATAATTTCTCTGACTCCTAAAACGCTAGATTAGTATCCTTGTTTTTAAATTTTATGGAAATACAATGGCACATTTATACTTTGTGTCTAGCTCCGTTCACTAATCAATATATTTGTGGAATTCATCCATGTTGTGTATGACATTAATTTTGCTCCTTTTTGGCACATGTATATCATCGAATGAATAATATATTTTCATTGACTATCATTATCTGGTCATTAGGGTTGCTTCCAGTCTGAGCTGCTTGAAAAGTGATATTGTTGGTAATATATTGCATGTATTTTTAACTATGGATACATTTCTGTTCGGTGAATGCTTAAGAGTTAGATTGCTAGGCCTTAGTTCTCATATTCTATCTGAATCCCTTCAGAACTCAATCTTTCATTGTGCTGAGCCAGCACAGCTAACAGTGATCCTGAGTGGAGGGGATGAAAGGATTAACAAAGACAGACAAGAGAATGAAAGCTGGGTCTTGGTAGAACGCTGCTCCCTGATGAGGAGACAGCACCAGCCGCCCACAAGCAGTGTCTTTATTTTATAGCAGATGCCAAGAGGCAAACTAGGGGCGTGATCAAGTTGTTAACAGCATTCTCAACCCTACTCAACTGCATGCACCTGAACTCTTCCACACAGGCATATGGGGCCATGTGTTGGGACCATAGGTTCAAGCTTACAGCTATAGCTGTTGGCTATATTTGTGCTGGGAAGGCTCTGCCCTCCAGCTGGGACTTGCACATGGCCACGAGAGGACTCTGCCCTCTCATTAGTCTGAGGCATGACCCTGTCCTAAACACTGTAGCCATGCCCCATATTTCATACTTTTAATTTCTAATATTACACATCCTCCTCTGAACTCTCTGTCATTTCTTTTCAAAGCACAGGTATTATTTCTTTTATATAACTTCATTTCCACATCCCTTTTAATTATTCCCCCACATTTTGCAAATACACTAAATTGTCTAGTCTCAAAGAGTATATTCTCTGTATTAACATTCCTTATCTAAACAACATAATACATAAAGCACATAAATACATCATTATTGATAATGCATTCTACATACATAAATGTGTGCTGAACTAACAACAAACAGAAAGCACACATAACCTTAACCTTTTCAGTCACACAAAGTTCATCCCATATTCACATTAGCAAAAACCAAATCAATCTCACGTTAAACCTTAACCCAGTTTTAACCAACACATTATGCATTTAAACAGCAAGCACCATTACATTCAAATAACACTTTGATACCCAATCCCACTGATATTCACTAAACACACCATTTAGTAAGTTTACTTATAGTTTGGAGTTAATGAAATTTTAAATGGAAAACGCATATTAATTTCTATGAGAAGAGGTGTCATATGTAGTAATGATGCCTACATGTCATGTCCACTCAACATATAATTTTTGAATTGACACAGACCTCAGGAAATGCCTCATCTCAATGTTCTATTTTATCCCATTGCCCAGGACGCTGCATAGGCCAAGACAATGTGCCTCAGCCTGAGTCACCCGTGGAGGCCCCAGCCTGTAGTCAGGCAGCAGGGAGAAAAGTCGCCTTCTCAGAACATCTTATCGGTGTCTCCACCCCATCCAAGCGTCCCCGTCCTTGATGAGGATGGTAAGGAATAAACAAAGGTGGGATCTGAGCGTGGTCATGAAACGTAGCTCAATTCCTCAGCCTGCTCTATATTAGTTCACTTTCCCCTCAAAAACAGGGAAGGGCTTTAGGGAAGAAGGACTAATACTAAGGCTTCTGTGGAGGGACAGGTAGGGAGTGTGCCTTCCAGAACTGGGCAAAGTCCTTCAGCACAAATCCCCAACATACAGCCCTGGGACAGCTGTGACTGAGGTAGAGCACAGTGCTTACATGTGTATGGGAGTTTACTCAGAACCTTCCCCTCAGATGAGCACAAAATCAGATCCTCACACACTCACACATCTGTCCTCCTTCATACCAGGTAAGGCTCCATTTCTCCTGCTTTTCCCTTGCTCTCTCTTATACACAGGCCTTACTTCTTCATCTGTATTTCCCATTTTCTAGCAGCATTACATAAATCCACCCTTACCTACATTCCTTCACACAATCACTTTCAGACTCACCCATTTACACACTAATTCCATAAATAATCTACTTCCCCTCATACAAATAACCTCTTTAGGTCAAACTGTAGAAAACTCACATGCCCTGAAGGAAATGAACTTTCATCTGTTGTGTCCCTACTAATCATATGTCACTTCATCCACAGGCCATGAGACCTTCATAGAGCTGAACATTCTGAAAGCATATACACACCTCCTGTAACACACTCAGTCTCACTGTCTCGCATTAAAACAGGTACCACTCCTGCACTGTTCACATGCACTGTCACACCACATAACAAGCATGCATTCACCCATTTGCCATTCTCTTTTAGCAACATGGAAGCACTTCCAAGATACGTCCAAGAATATACATACAACTCTACAAGAACATGCTAATCAACCTATATCCTCATTCCCACATAGTTATACCATGTAAATACCTCAGATATAGCACACCACATACAGAATTCTGAAATATCACATATATATCTATTTTTACTTCACATGGTCACATACTGCATGTGTACCTTAACTCCTACAGTGCTTACATATATTTTCTAATCTTTTTATGCTTCAAATTTTCGTTCCTAGAAATCAAGGAGATGCCTGTAACCCAGGACTCGGAGCAAATGGAGAACTCCTCTGACTATTCACATACCTCCATTCCTTCCCATGCGCTTAATAACAAGCCTTTCCTGTCCCCAGTACATGGGACAGATGTAAGGCTCATGAAAATTTACTATATGCGTGTACATTTGAAAAGGGGTGTGGCCGTCTTATACCATACAAAGGAAGGGTTGGTGCCTCCCTCAAAAAAGATCAAAATGGAAGAAATGACCTATATTGGAAAGGTCCATAAAAAAGTCCCCGTCTCTCACACGTCTGAGAAGAAACACCTAATTGTCCATGAGCCCATGTTAGACAGCGGAGCCTAAGAGAAAAGGGAGGAGGCTGACAGTCCAGCACAGCCTCCAGCTCTGGGCGGGTATCCCAGCGCTAAGACGCCTGAGTGGCTGGTGGCCCTGGACAGTGGGTGGGTTCAGGTTCATGGCCTGCTGCCGGGTCTTCCCCAGCTTAGAAGTCCTTCAGGAGCATGTGGAGTGTGGGGTCAGGGAGGGCTTCAGCTGCCATGCTTTCCATAATGCCATGGCTCATCTAAAGTACAAAGAGCATAAGAAGAGGAAGAAGGAGAAAAAAGGAAGGCAACATTTAGACGCTAAAGGAAAAACATTTCGCCATGAAGATAACCTTGTACAACTAAAGAGACTGTTTTTCAGCCCCTAAAAGAGAGGATGTGAAGGGTAGACACCACTGAGGAGGCTGATTCCCTTCAAGCAGACATAGTATCCAACCTTTATAATCAATCTACCACCACCATCTCTATACCCCTACCACCTATCTCAGCAGACACCCCCTTTTAATACCATCCACCACTTTCCTAAGGAACAAGAAGGCAGACCACACCATCCCAGATACTGCCTTTCCTCTCTCCAAAATCATAATATACCATCCATGAATACATGCTTGATGCAAAAGACTGCAAACTCTATAAAATTTTGATAGTACAGATTGTAATTCCCCTCCCCTGTATTCACCCCCACATTTCTATGCAATTGGTCTTTGTTAACAAATTTACATATTTTTCTATATCCCTTTCTTTAAATGAAGATATACCTTTTTCCAATATCTTCCTCTAATGTATTCAGCTGCACCATTATTTGGCTGGAAGACAGACATTATGGAGGTATAAAAAGGTACTGCATGGATGAAAGCAAAAGCAACTATAATCCACCTCTAAACTTCTATGAACTTGTGGAAACACAGGTGCATATACACTCCTTATACATATGTATCCATGGGGAAGGATTAGCACACAATGAACAATTACAAGATACTCTACTAATATTTATAACATGTGTATATATACAAGTTTCTAAAATGTCATAGTGCATATTTAAGTTTAATAACTTTAGAAGGGTGACAGCTACCAACTGTTGAAAAACATAACTTCCATTTTTATTTACATGCATGTCATTTATACTTATTTGACTTTGTACATTTTTAACTACCAATGTCAATTTTTCTCCCTCTGCCATCTTCAGAGGGTAAGAAACAAAAAATTAAAATTCAAGAAGTATTATTGATAATTCCCAAAACTATACGGGAAAATGGAAAATAAAATAGATCCACTTTTAAATGATCTTTATAATTTATAGCTTTTACCCTTCTGAAATTATTAAAGCTTAAACCTGTTCTATGATATTTTGGACACCTTTATATATACATATTAGATTGTCTTATAACTTTTCATTTTGTGCTGCATTCTTCCCCATAAAAACACACGTAAAAGAACTATATGTGCACCCTTGTGTCCGCCAGTACATAGAAGCTAAGAGATGGATTACAGTTGCTGTTGTTTTTATCTGAGTATTTTTTACTTATTCCTTTGAAAAGAGTCTCTGTTTTCTGCCAAATATGTGGGCAAGTTAGACTAGTTAAGTAAAGTCATTACTTCTCTACCTTCCTGTCATCATCCGACCTAGTTATCCCAAGTAAACATCTATCCATGACCAATCTGTACTGATAACTTGGAAGAGTAAAACAGGAGAGTGAGAGATTGGGGATGGTGGTA
>NW_005353634.1:12757-19163 GCF_000412655.1 Myotis brandtii
TTCTTGATTTTTTTCCTCAATTAGCCTAAGCCATTTCCTATTGTTTGTAACAAAGGTCTTTAATTAATGCAAATTAGCTTCAACATAATAACTTCTTCCATTTTAATAGCTGAAATGACATAACCTAGAAAGGAGGAACACATTATATTCCTCTGACTTTATATTGAAACAGTAAGGGATATACTGGTAGTCAGTACGTATACTATGTCCTTGATTAATTAGGAAAGTGCATTTACAGATCTAGAGCCAACATTTTTATGCACATCTACCACCACCATCTCTACAACCATCCAGCAATATGAGCAGACGGCGCTTTTAATACCACATAGCACTTCCCTGAGGAAGAACAAGGCAGACCACACATCCCAGATACTGCCTTACCCTCTATCCAACTTACTATACCCCCTTACATATGCCATCCATGAATACATGCGTGATGCAAAAAACTTTTTGTTTTAAATTCATAGTAATTTTATATTGTATAATTTCTATTTATTCCTAGCATAGTAATGTTTTGAAAGTTTTCTCTTGAAGATGGAGTGACTTAGAAAGAGTTTGCTATTTTTTATTAATTTAAAAAATATTTTTATTGGTTTCAGAGAGGAAGGGAGAGGGAGTGATAGAAACATCGAAGATCAGAGAGAATTCTAGATCAGCTGCCGGCTGTACCTCCTGCCCTCACTGGGGATCGAGCCTGCAACCTGGTCCTGTGCCCTGACCAGGAATGGAACAGTGACCTCCTGTTCAGAGGTCAACACTCAAAGACTGAGCCACACATGTCAGGCAGGAATGAGGGTTTTTTTTGTAATTTTTAATATTTTTATTGAATTTCATGGGTTGACATTGGTTAATAAAACAATACAGGTTTTAAGTGTTCTATAACTCAATAAAACATCATCTGCATATTGATCACCCAAATTAAGGTCACTTTTTGTCACTATTTATCCCTTCCTTACTCCCTTCAACCTCCCCCTTAATCCATTCACCTCATTTTATCCAGCCCCGCAACAACCCAGCTATCAATCTGTTCTACGTAGCTGTGCTTCTGTTTCTATTTTGTTTGTTTAAATGTTCTGTTCATTAGATTCCACATCTAAGTGAGATCATATGGCATTTGTTTTTCTTTGTTGGACTTATTTCACCTAGTGTAATAATCTCCATTTCTATCCATGTTGTTGCAAAAGGTAAGAATTTCTTTGTTTATATGCCTGAGTGGTATCTCATTGTGTAAATGTATGTACCAAAGTTTTATCTACTCATCTACTGAAGGGCACTTGTGCTGCTTGCAAATCTTGGCTATTGTTAATAATATTGCAATGAACATGGGGGTGCATATATTCTTTTGAATCAGTGTTTTAGGTTTCCTTAACATATTACCAGAAGTGGAATTGCTGGGTCATAAGGCAGAATGCTCAGGTGAGTGGGAATAGCGGGAACATACATCAATATAATAATGACCATATATGACAGCCCACATCCTACTCAATGTGCAAAAATAAGTGTTTCCTTAATATTAGGAATAAGAGTGATGTCTGCTTTCACCACTCTTAATTAACATAGCCCTGGAAGTTCTAGCCACAGCAATCAGATTAGTAAAAGAAATAAAAGGCATCCAAATTGGAAAGGAAGAAGTAAAACTATCATTATTTGTGATGACATGATACTATATTCTGAAAACCCTAGACACCACCAAAAAATGATGAAGTGATAAATGAATTCAATAAAGTAGCAGGCTACAAAATTAATAATCAGAAGTTTTTGCATTTTAATACACCAGTAATTAACTATCAGAAAGAGAAATTAAGAAGCAATCCCATTTACAATTGCAAATAATAATAATTTACCTAGGAATAAATTTAACTAAGGAGGTAAAAGACCTGTATTTGGAAAATTATAATATATTAAAGAAATTGAGGAAGGTAAATAAAGCTATTTTAAATTTGAAACCTAGAAGTTAGGGAACCTTGGCCTTTGGTAAGAAAAGAGGATTTCTCTGCCAGCCACAAAGATTAAGATATGCACCTACAGCCTTGGCTGGTGTGGTCAGTGGTTAGAGTATCGGCACACCCACCCAAGGGTAATCGGTTGGATTACCAGTCAAGAGCATGTGTCTGGGTTGTGGGTTCCCTCTCTTCCTTCCACTTTCTGTAAAAAGCAATGGAAAAAATATAATCAGGTGAGGATTAAAAATAAAAAAGATATGCACCTATACATAACAAAATGAGATGGCTATTAGGTAAGTTTTAATTATTATGAAATGTATTGGGGTGGCATTGATTAAAAAGATCATAGAGGTTTCAAGTGTACATTTCTATAATACATGACCATTGTATCCCCATCACCCAAACAAAAATAATCTTCTGTCACCATATACTTGACCACCTTTACCCTTTACCACCCCCTCCCCCACTTCCCTTCCCTCTGGTAACCACCATATTGTCGTCTGCATCTGTGAGTTTTTGTTTTTCTTATTTGCTTATTTATTGCTTTCAGTTTTATATCCCACATATGTGTAAAATCATGTGGCTCTTAACTTTTTCTGTCTGATTTACTTTGCTTAGCCTGATATTCTCAAGGCCCATCCATGATGTCACAAATGGCAGTTTTTGATAAAAGTGTAAATTATGAATGACCTTAAAAACAAACCAAAAGGAGACTATGTTTCTGTGAAACAGGCAGGAGAACCTTACTGAAATGACATAAGCTAGTAGAGGAAAAGACAAAGAGAACCAATTTTGAAGTACTACAGTAGACCAGAATAATTGTTTTTAAGTAGCCTTAAACTAAGTTTCCATGTAATTGGTAAATTGTAATTATGAAAACTAATGAAATATCAAAAATATAAGGAATGCCTTCTAAACTAAGGTTTGTGAGAATTGAATTAAAAATACTATATGTAGAAGAAAAATGAATGAAAAGAAATGATAATGTCCAGTATATCATATATATAAATCTATAAACTTAAATAAGATAGAAAAAAACACAGAAACATAACAAATCAAGATAATAGTATTCTTAATATTATTTGTTAGTGCTGCCTTTGAATAAGAAACACTTGAAAGCTAATATATGTAATCCAATTTGACAAAAACTTCTGTGTCTCAATGATCAATGTAAATAATTTATATAAAAGAACTGTGAAATTAAAATGAAATAAAAAAACCTCTAAATTAATATGATAATGCTGAATAAAATTTTAAACATTTGACATATTAATTTCACCACTTGATGGGCAAAACAGAATACTATGAAATATGTATTCAGATTAGGTGAATTAATAATAATCTATATAAATAAAGAGCCAGGGTCCGTAACATCCAAAACAACCAAAGGGACGACCGAACACCAGTCTGCGCGCAGCAGGCTCAGGTGGGCAGGGACTGGCAAGCAGGCTGAACTGCTACCTCTTGGAGAGAGAGGAGGCGGGGCTGATCAGCAGTTGCCATGGCTGCTGGCGAGGCCGGAGAGAGAAGCAGGGTCTGATCTGCAGCCTCCATGGCAGCTGCTGATCAGCCCTTGCCTCTCTCTCTCTCTGGGCCTCACCAGCAGCTGTGCCTCTCTCTCTCTCTCTCTGAGAGGTCAGCAGTTCAGCCCACTCACCAGCAGCCTGGGCAGCTGCTGATCAGCCCCACCTCTCTGATCAGGCCTGGAAATAGGCCCAGAGACACTGACTGGCATAGAAACCGACCAATCAGAACCTAATCTGGGTGAACTGCGAAGGCAGAACCTAAGGTGAGGGTTGAGGAGAGGTTTTAAGGGCAATAGCTGTTTGGTGTAAGGTGTAAGAAAGCAGTTCAATTTTTTTAATGACCAGTTTGGCAGTATAGTACATATGGCTGGCTATCAGTCCAGATATAGGGATTATGTATTTTTGTCTGCCAAGAGCATCTCCTCCTGCAGAAAAAGTCTTCCCGCTCCCCCATTTAAGCAATCCTATCCTATATAATCTATCTATACTAATAAAAGGGTAATATGCTAATTAGACCAGGTTGACCATCCATCTTCCGGACATCTGACTTCCTTCCAGACAAAGCCATGGTGGTAGGGGCCAAGGTAGAGGTAGTTATGGGCAATCAGGCTGGCAGGGGAGGGCAGTTGGGGCTGAGATCAGGCCTGCAAGGGAGGGCAGTGGAGGCAAGATCAGGCTGGCAGGGGAGGGCTATTGGTAGCGAGATTAGGCTGGAAGGGGAGGGCAGTTAGGGACAACCAGGCAGGCAGGCAAGTGAGCGGTTAGGAGCCCGCGGTCCCAGATTGCAAGAGGGATGTCTAATTAGAGAGGGTGCGGGCTGGGCTGAGGGAACCCCTCTCCCCCTGTGCATGAATTTCGTGCACCAGGCCGCTAGTATATAATAAAAATTCTGGCTATCTGTGCTCAAAGATAAAGGTGGTTTGTGCAATCAAATTAGAACTCTTTTTATTTAAAAAAACAAAAACGATTTAATAGCCTTTATGTTTTAGAGTAGTTTCAGGTTTACAGCAAAATTAAATGGAAGGTAGAGATTTCTCATGTATCCCATCTCCACACTTGCATAGTCTCCTATGATCAACATCCTCCATCAGAGCAGTACATTTCTTACAACTGATGACTGTACACTGACTTATCTTAGTCATCCAGAGTCCACAGTATAACCTTGGGTTCACTCTTTATATTCTGTATGTCATGGGTTTGAACAAATATATGACATATCCAACATGATAGTGTCATATGCAGTAATTTTACTGTTCTAAAAATCCTCTGTGCTCTGCGTACTCATCTCTCCCCTCCTCTATCCCCTGGAAATCATTGATATTTTTACTGTTGCCATAACTTTGCCTTTTCCAGAATGTCATATATTTGAAATTAAACAGGGTGTAGCCTTTTCAGATAGACTTCTTTCACTTAGTAATAGGCACTTGTTTTCTCCAAGTCTTTTCATAACTTAATAGCTCATTTCTTTTTAGTGCTGAATAATATTTCAATGTCTTGATGTACTAGGGTTTATTTGACCATTCACCGACTGAAGGACATCTTGTTTGCTTCCAAGTTTTGACAATTACAAATAAAACTGCTATAAACATCCAAGTGCAGGGTTTTTGTGTGAACATAAGTTTTCAACTCCTTTGGCAAACACCACAGAGTATGATTATTGGTAAGAGTATGTTTAGTTTTGTGAGAAACCATAAAGTTGTCTCCAAAGTGAGAATTATTTTTTAATGGAGAACTATTTTTTTTAACAACATGAGTAAGAAGATTTCTAACATCTCCATGGTTCATTAAGAACAATGCTGGCAATTAATAAAAAAAACAATTATTAAAATGTCTCACTTGCATTTCACTATGCAATTCTTTTTATTAAAAAAGACTATATCATTTTTTATGGAAATAAAAAATTAAACTGCAACATTTTCCCAAAGAATAACCCATTTCAGAACATGGTGGGATATTTTATATTACTCATGCAGAGAAGTCTACAACTTAGAAGTTATTTTCTTTTTTAAAACACATAGATCTATTACTCAAAGCTTTTTCAATGAATATTATAAAGAGCTTCATCTATACGGACAATGTGAACAACTGAATTTCAAAAATTGATAACAAATATTTTATTGCCATACTGAGAAGTTACAATTTGACTCAAAACTTGGTTTATGAACTACATTCTGTAACTTATTGGAAGGGTTTAACACAAATTATGAATTCATACCTTTCATTTGTCTCATTATTGCTATATATGACATACTTCCTAGCGGCAGAGCAAACTGAGTCAAGTGTGATTAAAGCAGATACTACTCTCCCCCTCCTCTGGCCTGCCAGACAAAATTATTTTCATCGTAAAAGACAACTCAAATATAACCTCCTCAGTGAAGATTTCTGGGATCTTTTTTTCCTTGCATATTCCATCTGTGCTTCAAGAACAATTAGTACATAGATCTGCACTTGCTGCATTTTTCTGGTTGTTTGCCTGCTTGTTGTTCTGTGCTCCTTGAGAGCACCTCTGCATCCAGTAATCTCCATGAAATGCTTGTGCAATGAGTAGGGAGCAAGTGAATAATACATTTTTCTGTGTTATGACCTGACAAATAAATAGTGAAGATCCAAGATTTTCAAAACCACATTATTGGTTTCCTGCCTGCAAAGACTCTTAACTTTCTGAATGAATAGTAACTGAAAGTGACTTCTTAAGAATTATCCATCAAACAGATTGTTTCTATATATCATTCAAATTTCTCACTATTGATTTAAATGTATCATCTATTATAAAACATTATTTATTTGTTCCACTGCTTTATGGCATACCATGTATTTTTTCACAGTATTATCTCCTTCATGAAATGCTTTAAAAAAAGCCTGTCATTTCTTTACCAACTAAATTTTGATATATTAGAAGGACTTGGCTTCTCTCTCTCTTTATTTTATTTATTTCAG
>NW_005353634.1:19380-20190 GCF_000412655.1 Myotis brandtii
TGTGCCCAATGCTTTACCCAGAACTCAATAATTGTTCCTTGTTATTCATTTATATAAATGGGCTATATATTTAGCATCCAGAAAAACCAAACAAAACTGTTTGAAAAGAAAACATTTGTATAAAAACCTCTCTTAAGAATATGAATACACACACACACACACACACACACACACACACACACACACGAGCGCGCGCGCGCTTCCTGACTTACAATAGGATTACAAACCAAGTTGAAAAAGTTATATTAAAAATTCATTGAATACTACAAGCTATAGTATCAGTTGTTTACCCTTCTGATCACATGCATCACCACAGAGTATCATACCACAGACTGCCAGCCCAGGAAAAGGTCAAAATTCAAAATTTGGAGTATGGTTTTCATGAAATTGCTCTCACACCATAGTAAAGTTAAAAAATTGCCTCTAAAAATTGTAAGTCATGCCCTAACTGGTTTGGCTCAGTGGATAGAGTGTCAGCCTGCAAACTGCAGGGTCCCAGGTTTGATTCCTGGCACATGCCCGGGTTGTGGGTTCGATCCCCAGTAGGGGGACCTGCAGGAGGCAGCCAATCAAGAGTCTCTCTCATCATTGATGTTTTTATCTCTCTTTCCCTCTCCCTTCCTCTCTGAAATCAATTATATATATATAATTTTAAGTCATGAACTGTCTGTATATATACACATACGTATGCATGAAAATAAAGGGTTAAAATTGTTTTCTCTTTATTTGCTTTGGTTACTTATGAAATGTAGGAATGTTTTCTTCTAATGAAGGTGTATATGAGATAAGGTTTACAGAGAGAGTTGTTTG
>NW_005353634.1:20526-22138 GCF_000412655.1 Myotis brandtii
TTTTTACAAAGATTTTACTATTGCCAACGGACTTATTCTAAATGGCACAGAACTAAGGTGAGGGGTGGTATGATACCAGGAAAATATAGCATGGGGTACAATTCTCCAAAACCAAAATATAAAGATTATAATCTTCTAAAGGCTTTTAAAAAAAGTTGACAATGTAAAACATAGGGTAAATCATGGAAAAATAAAAGATCCTTTTATTTCATCAGTAGGCATAGAAGCAGATCAGACTGTAAGGATTCTTAGGAAGAATGCAATACCACCCTCAATTTACAGGTAAGAACACTGAGGACAAGGAAAAGGAAGAATATCCCCAAGAGCATAAGACAGAAATAAAAGAGCAAAATTTTGAGACCTTGAAATTGGTGTCATATGTGAAAACAGCTGCAATACCTGGCTTAGGTATTGGCACAGTGTAGGCCTCCAAAACACTTTCATTCTCTTATTCCTTCCCTTCACCTCTTCGCTGCTGTGAAGGGTGTTGTAACAGTGATTGAGAAGAGTGGGATCTCACAAGCCAGACTTCCTGGGAATGTAATTAGTGTTCTGTCCCCAGGAGAAGGGAAACCTGTCTGTGCCTTGGATTCCTCATGTATAAATAAGTATTGAAACATGACTTTTATCATAGTACTAGAGGCCCAGTGCACAAAATTCATGCACGGGGAGGGGAGGTCCCTCAGCCCGGCCTACAACAACACCAGCATCCCGCGCCCCAGTCTCTGGCCAGAGGCCCCTCCCTCCATGCAGCCGGGACATGGGACACTGGGCCCCCAGCCCCTCCCTCCATGCAGCCGGGGCACGAGACGCTGGGCTCACGTTGCTGGGGCAAAGCCACCAGCATCCCTCTCCCTCTCCCAGCCTCCACCCTCCCCCATGGGCGCCACCATTTTGTTGGGGAGTGATGGTTAATTTGCCTATTACTCTTTTATTAGATAGGATTACTGGGAAAATACCTTAATAAACACAAAAATGCTTAGAAGAATACCTGACACATAGAACATGCTAATGAAGTTTACCTATTAATCCTATCTAATAATAGACAAACATGGTAATTGACCAGACCCTTCGCTACGCCTCCCATTGGCTAATCAGTACACTATGCAGATTAACTGCCAACAAAGATGGCGGCTAATTTGCATACTGCAGGCAGGGTGGGACAGCGCAGCCGCCAGCGTGAGCCGCCATCCCCCAGAAACTGCCCAGAAGCCGGGGATCAGGGGGAGATGGGGGTCCCCTGCCCAGGCCTGACACCTTTGGTGGAGGAGTCAGGACTGGGAAAGGGGCCAATCCGGCCACTGGAGGGTGATGGAGGTCAATGCCTCTGGCTTAGGGGTCAGGCCTGGGCAGGGTGCCAAGCCGGTGATCAGAGGGAGGTAGGGGTCCCCTGCCCAGGCCTGGAGCCTGGGCCAGAGGCATCAGGCCTGGGCAGGGGGCAGAGCTGGTGATCAGGGGGAGATGGAGGTCCCCTGCCAAGGCCTGGAACCTCTGGCGGAGGCGTCAGGTCTGGGCAAGGGGCCAATCTGGCAATAGGAGGGTGATGGGGGTCCCCTGCCCAGGCCTGACGCCTGGGCCAGAGGCATCAGGCCTGGGCGGGGGGTGGAGCCAG
>NW_005353634.1:22940-27116 GCF_000412655.1 Myotis brandtii
GCCCAGGTCAGGGCTCATGCAGGAGGCAACCAATCAAAGTGTTCCTCTCACTTTGATGTTTCTCTCTGTCTTTCCCTTTCTCTTCCACATTCTCTAAAAATCAATGGAAACATATCCTCAGGTGAGGATAAAAAGAAATAATAAAGAAATTATTATTATATGAAAGACACATCTTGAAAATGCCTAGAGAAAGTTGTCATTTTTTCATGGTGAAGGGACTGGAGTCCGTGTTGATGAAAAAACCTTACTGGCTGCGGTGACTGGCTGTGGCTGCAGCAGTGGAGTGATTGGGCTGGTGCCTTCCCCTGATCAGCCCAGTCACCTCCCACAAAGGGAGGCCAGACTGTGGCTTAGGCCCTATCCCCAAGGAGAGCAGGAAGCAGGGAATAGGACATCCCCTGAGGGCTCCCAGTTTGTGAGAGGGGGCAGGCTGGGCTGAGGGACCCCCCCCCCCCAGTGCACGAATTTCGTGCACCGGGCCCCTAGTATAATAATAATAATGATTATTATGATGTACCACATTGATATTTACCTATTTGTACAGTGTCCAGTACTCTTTTTTGCAGCCTTATTTCTCACACTGAAATAAATGTTAAGGATATTTATCAGTTTCCTCTTAGAAAAACATACCAAAGATATAATCTAAGTTGTCAAATTGCAATAAAAACCTGAAGATGTCGTGATAAATTAATCTAATATTTACAGTTGCTAATGGTTTAATAAATTTCACCTGCAAGATACAGTTTACATTTAAAAATTTATTTTAATTATTTATAGTTAGAGAAATGTATAGAGAAATATAGGATACTATGTAGGATCAATAAATCTATATTTTGATATATGTTAGGATCTTGCTTTTTCTATTTTCAAGTAAAACTAAGTATTACAAATGAACAATTAACAATTTTAACTGAAGATTCTGATACAGGACTTCTACCCAAATATAGCAATATTTGACCAATCTCTAGATTATAAAAATGATATCCAATATGATCAAACTAACAGGTTTATAAAATATTCTTAATTGGAGGCACAAAATTGACCCAAAAGTCCTTTGTGTATTTTCATAAGTGTACGTGTGTGTGTGTGTGTGTGTTTAGTCAAACACTGTTTTCATATATAGTCAAACACATGCACAAGGAAAAGTAACAAAGTAACAGAGCTAATTCATTCTGGGGAGTTAACTTTAAAAATATCTATTTTTCTAGGTATAACAATGGCTCTTTCATTGAAATTCGTATTTAAGAAATATTCTCATCGTCTCTGAATGCACCAGGGAAAGAACAGTGTTATAAATCCATGGACACAGACAATAATGTGGTGAAGGCCTGGACAGGGTGGGAACTGGGTGAAGAGGGACAGTGGGGGGAGAAAAGGAGGAGGTCTGTAATACTCTCAACACTAAAGGAAAAGAAAAGAAAAGAAAAGAAAAGAAAAGAAAAGAAAAGAAAAGAAAAGAAAAGAAAAGAAAAGAAAAGAAAAGGAAAGAAAATCTAGGCTACATTTCTAATCATTTCAGAGTCCACTTTTTCCTTATATTCTGTTAAAAATATTTCCTTCATCTCCAAAGAGAAAAAGCAAACTAAATGGAGGTCCTTACTGACCCTGTATGTACTTACCACCTATACCCAATATTGTTTCTGCCTGCTAACTACTAAGTGACAGCAAGAATAAGACTCCATCTGAAATGTTATTAAACTTTAAAAATCACAAAAAATAATTTAAGTGATAAATCCCAAGTCATATTAAAGGGACAGGCCTGAAAATTTCTATTAAACCTTTCTGTATGCATTAACATGTCTAGAAAAGACTGCATTCTTTTGGATGGAAAGTAAGGAGAGAGATGACTAGCTAAGGAATTTAGGAAGCAACTAGTAGCAGTGTCTACTTAATCACAATCTAAAATAAAATAGACTTTAGATAATGGATGTTGACTGTTCCCATCTCACTGACAAAATGATTGCTTTCTTAAGCCAGGAGCTGCAAATTTGTAATCATAAAATCCCCATATTTTCAAAGAGTTTTCACCATGGTTGGAACTTAATTATATCTCACTTCCCATGATCTGATACGCTAGCCAGGCAAAGACTGATATTCCAAGCTTTATGAGAGTTATATTTCCCACTATATATTCTAAAGGGACATATGCTTATCTTCAGAACTCTTGAGTGCTTGGTTAAGGTGAGTGGACCTCTGGAAAAATGCTCTGTTCTCAGTTTATGGATAAACATGTTTTGAGTCAGAACCAATATGATGGTACACTCACCAAGGAGACACTATAGGTATGGGACAGTCAACTGTTTTTCCTCAGGAGACCCAAGATATCCACATTAACTGAATGCTTGCTTGTCAATTATTTGTTTTTAAAGTGCTACACCGTAAAACAATTATGTCTGAAGTGTGGAAAGCTAGCTGCAAAAATGTCAGTAATAACAATAATAGTAATAATAACCAGGAGGTGAATATTTACTAAGGGTTTTACTGGGATTATCTCATTTCATCCTCCTGACAGTCTTATGAGGAGAGTTTTATTATTGTTGTTGTTGTTTTATTCTCATTTTTCTTTCTCATGAGGACATTGAAACTAAAAAGACATAAACTAATTTGCCAAAGTCAAACAGCTAAATGAGAGAGGTCAGAGGTGAAAACCAGGCAGTCTGACTAACGAAGGGCTTGATTGAGCCACCATGCTCTATGGATTTATTTTGTTTGCTAAGAAGGAAAACACACTTAAGATAATGACTTGCTCATCTTATTCAGCACCCGTCACAGAACTCTGAATCTGGAAACTTGATAAAGATTAGTTGGATTGAGTCAAAAAGCATTCAAAATCGTTAGGTCTATGAACTCGGAATTGAGAAAGCTGACTAAACCAACAACACTTTAAATAAAAAATAAGTTCCACTAAGATTTTTATGCCCTTCAAAGTAACCAAATAGTTATGACACTAAATCCTGATGTCTAATAAGCACTTTCAGCAAGGTACAGCATTTATCTATTCCTTTTATAGAAAGTAGTAACTATATTTGCATTAAATGAGCTTGTAAAAAGGATTTTGAGTGGCTTTCAATGCTTCTAAATCTCATTAATGTGTCTTCATACATTTTATCTTGTCTCTCCATAATTTAATAGACCATTTTAGATAATCTGTGTATAAACTGTCCACCCCATTATCAAAAGAAAAGAATATAAACATTTATCTATTAGGAGATAATAGGGTGTTATTTTCTTAAACAAGATTGACAGTTCCACCAGATAATTATTTCATAAAGAAAGAACACCAAAAATGATTCCAAAATTAAATTATTTCTATTAGATTCCTCCTAATATTAAATATTAATATTAATTTTGATGGTGCTCTTATCATGGTGTGGACTTTGCATACAATTTATCTGTTAGGACTGGAAGTTCGATAGGCCTCTTTGGATGCTTAACTGAGGTAGATGTATGGCTATAACAACCTCAATGTTTTTTGTCCAGATTGAAAGTACTCCTGTCCATGTGTTATATGACATAGAATTTTATAACTTTTATCATAAATTCATGTGTGCATTTAAGCAGACTCTAGCATATTACTTCAGGGGGAATACTAACCCTATTCTTTTTACCTCTGCATAGGCATGGTCTTCTATTCAGCACAAGCCTTTGCTGGCCTCCAGCTTTCATGAACAACTCCAGTCAATCATCACATCTTATCCAAGGCTCAGTAAAGAGAAACTGCCTTTAAAGTGAATGTCTTAAAAACATTTTACCTTTTACTTTTTCAGATCAGCACACGGGTAAGACAGACATTCTCTCTGCCATTACTTACACTAATTTCACTTTGATATAAGGCACTAGCTTAGACTGGAGGTCAGAATAAGAGCCTTGGCCAGTGTGGCTCAGAGGGTTTGGCATTATCCCAAGTACTGAAGGGTTGCCTGTTCGATTCCAGGTAAGGACACATACCCAGGTTGTGGGCTTGGTTCCCAGGAGGTGCATGCAGGAGGCAGCCAATCGATGTTATGCTTTCACATCAATGTTTCTCTCTCCCTCTCCTTTCTTCTCTCTAAAAATAATAATAATAATAATAATCTACACTAATAAAAGAGAAACATGGTAATTAGCGTACGACCGCTACCCTTCCCATTAGCTAATCAGCATATCCTTATGCAAATTAACTGTCAGCCAAGATGG
>NW_005353634.1:28488-45988 GCF_000412655.1 Myotis brandtii
CCAGACTGCCAGAGGGCACAGGCTGGGCTAAGGGCCCCCCCTCTCCCAGGGCATGATTTTTTGTGCACCGGCCTCTAGTAATAATAATAATAATAATAATAAAGAAATGGTCTCGTTATATTAGTACTTAAATATATTACATCGATTTTAGGGGAAAAGTGGGAATCTATCTCTTTTTTAAGGGTCCCCTCCTTATCGCCCCCCTCTCCAAGCTTATAGAAAAACCCAAAGCCTGGGCATGTCTGGGAGTGGAGCCAGAGTGTGGGGAAACCTCTATGCTTGTCCTTTGGCCTTCTCAATGCCAACAGGGAGGGTGCATGGGGAGGCAGTCAGCTAACTCCACCTGCACAAGATGTGGCACTAGATGGGATACAAGGGGAGGAGGTGCCGGGTGCCAGCTCTTCTCTGGGACTTGCTGAGGACAGGAGGTGACAACCAGGTGGTGCTGCCTAGCTTGAGGCCTGGGACAGTGCATGCCATTCCCTTGCTGGTGGCCGTCACTCCTCTCCTGCTGCTCTCTACAGGCGCCATCCTCCACATCTTGTATTTGATTTCCTTACTTGAAACACATTTTGTTTATGTAGACCACTAGGATAAATTCCCTCCTGTTGCAACAACCAATAAGAATTCTTTGAGCCTTGCCGCAGTGGCTCAGTGGCTGAGCATCAGCCTATGAACTAGGAGGTCACAATTTGATTCCCAATCAGGGCACATGCCTGGGTTGTGGGCATGATCTCCAGTGGGGGCCTTGCAGGAGGCAGCCAGTCAATGATTCTCTCTCATCATTGATGTTTCTATCTCTCCCTCTCCCTTCCTCACTGAAATGAATAAAAGAATTTTAAAACATAAAATAATTTTTGAGCAATCACTTTGTTTCTGTCTTATAGACACTGTGGACTTTATGCCTGTATAGGTTTCTCCCCTTTTGACTGCCTGTGAGAATGTGGGAGCCTGATTTTTGGCGCATACATCAAAGCATATGGGTCATTATGGCATGATTTTGAAAGCATTACTCCGAGCTTCATTTTAAACAGCCATAAGATTTTTAATATTATTAGCTTTAATTCTTGCAATATTGTATGTCATGTACTCGTTTAAAGTGGCATTTGTCCTGAATATGTACATAGGATATAAATAAAGTCAAGTGCCATCATGACCTTATTTACAACCTGCCTAATGATCTGACCACAAATTTCATCAGTTTAAGCTCTCTAACCTCAATCCCTGAAATAGCTGTGCATTCTTTCTGAGTAATCTAGATATATTTTCCAAGATGCTTTCTGAAATGACTACCAAAAGGTAGAAAGATTCATGATCACAGGCCACCTATAAACTCTCATTTGGTAGATGCTAATTCTGAGGAAGAAGGCTAGAGAAGGAGAGTCTGTCATTAGCAAGCAGAAAAGATATTACTGAGCAACTTGGTGAGTTAAATATGCCCAGGAGTAGAATTATTTCCTTGTAAGATATGCAGTGTTCAGCCTGAGGAGATAATGCTAAATGATCTTGAAGATATTTCCATCTGTTTATACTCTTAATATAAATGTTTAAGAAATTCTGTTTGGCCATATACCCTCTAACATTTGATTTTGTCACACAGTTTTTAATCAACTGAATAATGTGAAAAGGCATCTCATTATGATATTGATTTAAATTTTCCTGATTTCTAATACATTAGTTTCTTATGTTTTTTTCTTTAGCAAAATTCCTATTCATATATTTTGCCCTTTTTTTTGGTTCAGTAGTCTTGCTTTTCTTACCAATTTGTATATATTTTTAAAATACCTATGCTTGATGCTATTCCTTTTTTGGTTGTGAAAACTGTAAATATGTCCCCCATTTGTAATTTATCCTTTCACACTTTTTTTTTTCTGGTGAAAAAAAAATTCTTTCTTTTAATATGGTAAACTGATAATGAATGCAAACTCCAGCTTTGTCAATATATCCATTTTATTTTGAAGATTAATGTTAACATGATGGGACTTTGAAAATCATCTTGATTATACTGTGGTTTACCCATCTTACATCTCCATTTCTGTACACTCTGATTTTACTTTTACTTCCTAGTGGAAACATTAAGATAGTGTCATAGGCATGATCAATGGTCTCTATTGGCATCCAATGGGGCAAGTTCCAGCCTTTCCAATAATGGTTTATTATGATCAGAAAGTCTCTAACCAACATTATATCTATCTATCTATATGTCCTTAGTATTCACGTAATCTATTTCTAATAAGTGAAAAATTAAGAGAAAGCTTAATGAACTAAAATAAAATGGATCACAAAACTGTGCAGAATATTATGAGAGCACTTAACAGGCCATATTAAAATAAGCCGTTTACCTGTTGTCTTCCTCATCAAAATAAACTCCATGAAAGTAGAGGTTGTGTCATCTCAAGAGAATCAGCAATTCCTAGTGAGTGCCTGGCACCTGCTAGAGATCTTTTCACTAAATAAATTAATTAATGCTATTATCTTATCATATATAATAAATTTAAATATAAAAAATGGTTTAAAAGTTATAAAGACAGTCATTTAGAAGGAGTAACAAAATACTATGCTTCATCAAAGTGAACTTGAAAGGAATATTTCTGGAGAGAGGTATATCTATGATAACAAAAGGGTAATATGCAAGTCGACAGAATAGCAGAACCATCCAAATGACCTTCTGGACAACCACGCTATGACACGCACTGGCGCCAGACCAGCCAAGGCGGGTGCGATGCGATTGGTTGAGGGGCTTCGCCATCACCCCACAATCACCCCACAGAGGAAGGCCCAAGCCACCCTCTGTGGGACAATCGATGGGGGGAATCCATGATCGATTGCTCCAAAGAGGGAGGCCCAGGCCACCGGCCAGCTAAGCTGTGGTGGGTGTGCAGGGCCGAACAGCAATCACACCCTACACCTGTCACCTGCATAGGGAGAAGACTGGTGGTGGAGGAGGGTAGGGAGGCAGCAACACACAGATGGCAAGCAGTGGCAGCAGCAGCGGGAGAGCCAGCTGCTGGCAGCCAGGGGAAGGAAAGCCCGGATAGGCCCTGATCGCTGGCCAGGCCTAGGGACCCTACCTGAGGGGTATCGGATCGCAAGAGGGTGCAGGCCTGGCTGAGGGACACCCTGCACCCATGTGCATGATTTCGTGCACCGAGCCTCTAGTCTTTATATAAATACAAATACAGTGTACTCACAAATATTTGAGGATGTAATATGCTATTATTCTTGAAGAGTAGCCTTGAGAATCATTTCTTTCTTCAGGCTCTTTAGTAGAGCTCTCCTTAATTAACCTGGTTATTGTTCCCATTCCATTTCAGAATTTCTTTCTCTATCTCCCAAATATAGGAGCTATCACAGTGTCCTTAATGGCTCCCAGTTTGGCCACTATGGTTTGGCAACACTTTCTCTGACAAGAAACGAAGTTTTAGGCAGAGATAATTCAGTTGAGTAGCACAACAGTGGATGGTCACATATAAGTACACACTGAAGAAGAGTAGAGAGGGGTGGAATGGATTGGTTAAAAGGCACCAAGGAGCCTCAGATAAAATGATTGGACGGTAGAGCCAAAAAATGATGAAAGTAAATACCACCTCCAACTTCACAAGAACAATATAGCAGTTAAGCAGAATGGAAGCTACATAACTCAGTCAATATCAGTTCTTTTGGATAATTTCTTTCTCTGCAAGGGCTAAACCTCTAGCTTAAAAAAATGTTTTATATATATTAATATCTTACCCTATTAATTCTTATATCCTCCATAATTAAATCAAATAATGGGTGTTTTAAAGAGGGTGTCTATCTTAGCCATATCATTAGTAGTAAAAGATGATCCAAAAGTTTTTCTTAGATTATATATATAGGTATAACTACAGCAATTAGGTTATTATGGAAATCTCAAGTATCATGAGGAAAGACAAAATATTGTAACCATACACCAGATGACCAGGGTTTACACTCATTGATCCTGCTCACTCCTTCTTTATTTATTAAGCACATCACTAAATTCTCTAAGATTATAAACTCTACATTTATAATTTAGGTCAAGAAACTTTGAAGGAAAAGACAAGTGGAAAGCAAAAATCACAAAATAAAAATAATAATTCAGGTGATAGAGAGCAATTCACATGTGAAGGTAAAAATGCCTTCTCAAAGAAACCTAGTGCCAAGATAAAACTGAAGAGACACTTGAAAGAGTCCAGTGCTAACTTATAGATGAATAACATTGAGAAAAATAGAAGAGCCTGGAAGTAACAAAATACTTTGAAAATGTAAATTTTTAAAGACATCTATTGTTTTGTAGTTTCTTTATTTTTATTGAGATTACTGGAGTTATATTGGTTAAAAAGTATAAGTTTTAAGGGTACAATTCTATAATACATCATCTCTATTGTATTCACCACCCCAAGTGCAGTCTCTTTCCACCACTATTTATAATAGTGTGTTGGTGATAGCACTGGAAAATACTCCTCATGGTTACATGAGGTAAGACCCAGAGGCAGGGCCTACTGGGCATAAGGAAGACTGAGAAGGCTAAGTCATGGCCAGGTTCTAATGTAACTCCTAAGGTTTGGAAGTAAATACATATTGCTCTTAAGGGATGAGGCATATTCTGTGGTGGGTGGGATATAGAATGGAGAAAGTCTATAGAGTTCAAACCCTGTTTAGATCCCAACCATTTCCAGAAGATCTAGATGGTGGCCTAGAACAGAGCCTGGAAAATGAGACCTAGCTTGACAAGAACAGGATTCATGACAAGGGCCAGAGCCTCCCTCTTTCCCCAAGCCTCTGGGGACATGATAAGGAAAAGCGTAGCCAAAGAGAAAATGGCTTGTTGTAAAAATGAGACTATTCCCCATAGTGGGGGATACTCAATAAATGATAGAGTTGTACGGAATTATGAGATGTTTTCAAATGCATACATATACACCAATGTACACCTCACATATAACTCAAGTTTGCACACTAGTTGACTACTACTGCCAATAGGATATAAATAACAAAACCACTTTCTGTGAGACAAGCATGGTTCTAAGCCTACTTTTCTCAAGTACTTTTTAGCGCTACCACTGGGGAGAATTAGTAATGTGGCTATCCTAGACATATAAAATAATTGCCTTTGTTTTAGTCAAGTCACCTATCCTCTAGTTTTGATATGAAGTAAACAATTTAAAAAATTCAAGTTCAGGGTAGTGTTTCCATTGGATAAAGGGATCATTGTGGCCAGTGGGTGTAGCGGCCCTGCAGAGCTGTGAATACTAGCAGGGTCCTGGGGTGCACTGATGTAATGCACAGGTCATAGAGCACCACTGAAACCATGGTGATGACTTGCATCATAACTGCCCTGCTGGTGTCCTAAGCACTGGTCAGAATAGTGATCTGGTGAGAGGAGAGGTCTCTCAAGTGTCTTATTATTAATAGTAATTTGTTTATATTGCTTATATTTGTTAATTTGATTCTTTGTCATCATCAACTGACACACTGAGAGCAGAGTTTGGGAGAGAAAGATATCTGATTTGAGTGACTCTTTAAAGAGTTCAACCATGAAGCATAAAGAAAAACAGAAACATCTGGAAAACAGGTATTTCATCAAAACTGCAACGATGTCAAGAGGTATGTGTTATGCACATTCTTGGGGCATAGGGGTAACCAGGTACTGTTTTCTAAAGAAAGAGAGAGAGAATTCCCAGTTATGATGAGGGAGGAAGAGAGTGAGAGAATGAAGAAGGAAGAGGAAGGAGTGGAGAAGAGGAGAGAGGAAGGGGAGGGACGGTGGGTGGTAGAAAGAGGAAGAGAGAGAGAGAGGAGAAGGGGGAAAATGAGTTAGAGGAGGGGAATGGAGAGAGGGTGGTGAGAGGGAGGGAGAGAGAGACATTGAGAGACTGAGAGGGATGTGTGCATGCTGATCTTTTGATGGCCCAGGGAGTTTGAGAATAAACTCAGATGCCGGGGTCCTTGTCACTGTGGTTTAGGACTTCTGCTACCTGTACTGTGTCATCTGGGTTACTCTGTTAGAGACATAGTGGTTGATTAGTATAATATATCTTAGAAAATGTAATTCCCTGTATTTGATTTCTGCCTAAAGGCATTGGTAAAGTAAATGTTGTTGTTATAATTTTTCTAATAGTATATTCTCCTATTAATCAAGAAGAAAGTCTGGCTCTTAGAGGCAAGAAATAAATTGGGGGATTGGGGTGTGGGAGAACTTTGAACATTTAAACTGGTTATGTAGGGAGGAGTGTTTAATGTCAGATAGAATTTATTTACTCAGGGGTAAAAATGAATTGTTTTGTTTTATACTATGAAGATGTAAATGTGAGCCTCCTATCAAAATGTAAGAAAAAATGGGATACATGCGCACACACACACAAACAAAAGAACCATTAATGGTTAAATTAAGGAGAACATTTGGCTCCTTCTGAAAAAATGGAAAATTGAAATAGTTCGGTTACTCTGGATATTACAAGTAAACAAGTAACCAGTAGGAGGAAGAATGTTGGTCAGGGTGGGAGGGAGACTGATGGGAGCCAACCCCACAGTTCCAATGGCAGCTCACATTCCTCAAGAGAACTGGTATTTCCAACTTGTTTGGGATTTCTGCATCCTCCAGTGGGCCTTTGGAAAAAGCTGGCTTCATTTCACTTTCAAAAAATAATAGTGCATATTTAGAGTTGTTATTGAGCATAAATGATGAGACAAGCAAACGTACATTGACACCTTTTCACATATACACACACATAATATAAATAAGTCAGAAAAATAAATATTAATCTAACATAATTGCTCAATAATTTTGTACCAGACCCACTTTTTTGCCTATCAAAAATACCTTCTAACTCTCCTTTGAGTAGATTAGGCTTTAGTGACTAAGACACAAATGAAACTATTTCTTGCTTATATGGCAAGTCAGCATATAGGTGCAGACTACTAGGGCAAGTCTCCTCCATGGGATAATTCATGGACCTGCCCTGATGTAAACTTTATCATTAACATGCAGCTTTCAGGTAGGCCCAGGATATCAACATCCCAGTCATCTAGGAAAGGGAGGAGCAGAGAGGGGCACATAGGAGGTTTGTATGGCGATGCCTGGAATTGGCACATGTTATTTCCATTCATTTTCCATTGCCCAAACGTAATCACATGGTTAGAACTACCTTTAAGGGAAGCTGAAAAATATAACATAGTTGTACGTCCAGGTAGGAAGGAGATAGCAGCCTCTGTTCCATTTAAAAATAACCTTCTTGGTGCAGTTCCAGTCACCCATGATCCTTATTGACACAGTAAATATTGCTGTGCATTTAATATTTTCATAGGAATCGTATTACAATATCCATGAAGGTGGAGGCTGTGTGCGGTCACTGACCTTGGCACATAGTAGACACTTTAATCATTATTATTATTAATTTTTATTGCTTTACATCATATTTTAACATTATTTGTATCATTGGTACTATTACAGATGTTGTCATTTCCCAATCCCCTTAAGTCTTGCTCATCTCCCCTGCACCCACTCCCCTTTCCTGTGGCCCTCACAACACTGTTGTCTGTGTCTATAGATTATGCATATGTGCTCTTTGGCTAATCCCTTTACCTTCTCTCATCCCATCTCCCCCTCCTCCTCTGTGACAGGTGTCAGTCTATTCTATGTGTCCATGCCTCTGTTTCTATTTTGTTTGTGGGATTATTTTGTTCCTTAAATATCACATATAAGTAAGAGCATATGGTATTTGTCTTTCTTTGAATGGCTTATATCATTTAGCACAATAATCTCCAGGTCCATCTATACTGTCACTGAAGGTAAGATTTCCTTCTTTTTAATTGCCACATATATTTTATTGTATACAGTAAATGTACCACAGATTTTTTTTAATTCATCTACTGATGTGAACGTGGGATGTTTCCAGATCTTGGCTATTGTAAATGCTGCTGCAATGAACAATAGTGCATTAGGGTGCCCTTTTCTCCACATCGTCACCAGCGCTGGTTGTTTGTTGATTTTTTTTAATGGTTGTCATTATGGCAGGTATGAGGTGATATCTCATTGTGATTTTTTTAAATTGATTTTTAGACAAAGAAAAAAGAAACATCGATCAGCTGCATGCTGCTTGAGCCCCAACCCAGATTAAAACCCCCAACATGGGTATGTGCCCTAACTGGGAATCAAATCCAACCAACTGAGCCACACCAGCCAGGGCTCATTGTAGTGGCCCTGAGCATTTCTCTGATGATTAGTTATGTTGAGCATTTTTTCATGTATCTATTGGCCATCTATATGTCCTCTTTGGAAAAGTGTATATTCAGGTATTTTGCTATTTTTTAATTGGGTTTATTTTCTTCCTGGTGTTGAATTACTATTGTTTTCCATGATGTCTGTGCTAATTTATAATCCCAACAACGATACATAAGGGTTCCCTTTCATCCATATCCTTGCCAACACTTTTTGTTTCTTGTATTTTTTATAATAGCCATCTTGACAGGTGTGAGATGATATATCATTATGGTTTTTACTTGCATTTCCTTGATTATTAGTGACTTTGAGCATTTTCTTAATGAATCTGTTCACCATCTGTATGTCTTAGAAATTTCTATTCATGTTTCCTGCCCATTTTTAAAATTGTATTTTGGTTTTTTTGACGCTGAATTTTATAAGTTCTTTATATATTTTGGAAATTAAACCTTATATGATGTATCATTGGCAAATACGTTCTCCAATACAGTAGGTTCTCTTGTCATTTTACTGATGGTTTTTTTTTTCTGTACAGAATCTTTGTGTTTGGTTAATGGGCAGATAAATAAGCAAATAACAAACATAGACCACACCTCTATTATTTTTAATTTCTCAGCAAAGCTGAATTTACTAGAAGATACTTTGCAGCATAAAAACAAGGCAGTGGCTCTAACTAAAGGTCGGAAAGCATTGGAGCCTTCTTCTTCCTCCGACGATTTATCCTGCATCCCTTCTAAGGACAAGCTAAATGGTGCTGTAAGGGGGGATTATTGAATAGGATGCAAAGGGAGGGTGGGATCTAGACAGAACTCCGAGTTGAGCTAAGTGGTTCTACCCCTTAGTGGACACAAGACTGCACAGTACAAAACTCAAATGCTTCTGCATCTTCTTTAATGTAATCAACAGTGGAAGGAATATATTCCAAGAGAAAATCACTGAAAAGAAATGGGACAAGCCCAAGGAGATCAGTAGAGAACAGTGTTCTATTTGAGAAAATAATGGGAGAGGGTCTAAGGGGATGAGAGTTTTATCAGAGAAACATGGAAGAATATGTTCCTACGAGCTGGACAAAGTGTGTTGTATTACCAGGAACGTATGAAGCACTAATAACTTAACACAGGCCCAAAGTGGTAGGATCCTCAAGAACTAAACTTCAGGTGGAGTTCAGATACCAGGCAAAGACCCTATCACATGCACATATTTTCAGGGCCAATGTTTCACATCACATTCATTCTATATAAAAGTCCTATGAACTCACTTTCCCCATTATCCATTTCCTTATAATATTCCACATGGATCTAAATTCCATACCATGCAAAGAGTTATAATTTCTCTGACTCCCAAGACCCTAAATTAGTATCCTTGTTTTTAAATTTGATGGAAATAGAGAGATGCGATATATACTTTGTGTCTAGTTCCTTTCATTCATTACTATATTTGTGTAATTTATCCATGTTGTATGTGATGTTAATTTTATTCCCTTTTGGTATACGTAGTCATTGTGTGACTATTATTTCTTCATTGATTACAATTTTCTGATACTTCGGTTTGCTCTGACTCTGAACCACTTGAAGAGGTGATGTTCTGGGCAACCTAGTAGAGGTATTTTTCAATATGAACACATTTCTATTTGATGAATAATACTATAGCTGAAGAGTTAAAATACTAGGCCTTCTGGACCACATTCTATTTTAACCTCCTCAGAAGTCAATCTTTCACATTTTACTTTCCAATGCAATCTCTCATCACTGCACACCCAATTTTACAGGATATTCTCTGCACTCTTTACCATGATTTTCAAAGCACAGGTATTTTTTTCTTTTATATACCTTAATTTTCACATCCTTGTGTTTTGAATCATTCCCTCACATTTTGCAAATACACTAATGTTACTAGTCTCAAAGAGAATATTCTCAGTAATAACATTTCTTATCTAAACAACATAATATATAAAGCACTCAAATCCATCATTATTGATAAGACAATCTACAGTGTGTTGATAAATATATGCTGAGCTAATACACGGAGAAAATGCACCCATACGCTATTCAGTCACACAAAGCTCAACTTTTTATTCAGATTTGCAAACACCAAAGCAATCACACATTAAACCTTAACCCAGTTTTAACCAACACATTATAAATTTAAACACCAAGTACATTTCATTCACCATGGCATTTTGCTATAAATGTGAATAATACTATAGCACAAACATTCCTGAGACATGATAATCTTAAATAGTGAAATACTGAGCAGTGAGATTGGCTAGGATTGAAACTGAGATAGTGACATAATAATAATGAATAACTTCTTCAAAATAAATATTTATCCTTTTACAACTCTGTATATCTACATCAGTATAGATAGCAATATTCTTCATTAAAAATATTCCATGAAAGTCAAACCACATGTATTCTAAATGCACAATTTTTCATGAGGAAATTGAGTTGATATCCCCCTTTCTGTCCCTGCATAGGGTCTTTCCAGCATGGTTCTAAGTTTTTGATAATATGCATAGATCTCCAGAAATATCACATGCAAGATACCCAATCCAACTGACATCCACCAAACACACCCTTTAATTTTACTTATAGTTTGGAGTACATGGAATTTTAAATGGGAAAGTCCTTAATATTTGTGAGAGCAGGTGTCATGTGAAATGATGATGCCTGACATGTAATGTCAACTCAACATGTAGTTTTTGAATTGACACAGACCCCAGAAAATGCCTCATTTCAATGTTCTCTTTTATTCCATTGTCCAGGACCCTGCAATACCCAAGGCAATGCGCCTCAGCCCAAGTCACCATTGGAGGCCCCAGCCTGTGGTCAGGCACCAGGAGAAGAGTCTGCCTTCTCTGAACCTTTCATCTGTGTTTTCTCACCATCTAAGCTTCCCTGTCTTGATGAGGGTGGTAAGGAATAAACAAAGGTGGGATCTGAACTTGATCAAGAGTTGTAGCTCAATTGCTCAGCCTACTCTCTACTTAGTTCACTTTCCCCTCAAAAACAGGAAAGGGGTTCAGGGAAGAAGGACTAGGAGTAAGGCTCCTGCAGAGGGACAAGTAGGGAGTGTGCCTTCCAGAAATGCGTAGTCCTTCAGCACAAATCCCCAACATAGCAGCACTGGGACAGCTGTGGCTGAGGTAGAGGACAGTGCTGACATGTGCATGGGAGTTTACTCAGAACCTTCCCCTCAGATGAGCACAAACTCAGGTCCTCACACTCTCACACATCTGCCCTCCTCCATACCAGGTAAGGCTCTATTTCTCCTGCTTTTCCCTAGTCTCTCATATGCACAGGCCATCCCTCCTCATCTATCTTTCCCACTCTCTAGCAGCATTACCTAGATACACTCTTGTCTTCATTCCTTCACACAATCACTTTCAGACTCACCCATTTACACACTAAGTCCATAAATAACCTACACCCCCTCACACAAATAACCTCTTTATGTCAAAGTCTAGAAAACTTATATTCCCTGAAGGAAATTTACTTTCATCTGTTGTGTCCCTAACTAACCACATGGCACTTTAGCCAACAGACCTTCAGATGTTCATGGAACTGAACATTCTGAGAGCTCATACATACTTCCTCGTACATTCTCAGTCTCACTATCTCATAGTAAGAACAGGTACTACTCCTGCACTGTTCATATGTGCTGTCACACCACATTGCAAAGATGCACACACTCATTTCCCATCCCCCTTTACGAACATGGAAAGCACTCACCAGAAACATTATCACACATACATACAACTCCACAAAAACTTGCATACAAAACTACATCCTCATCCCCACACTGATATGCCATGTAAACAGCTCAAAGTATCCCACACACAGAAATCTGAAATATAAGATATACATGAAATTTCACTCTACACACTCATGTAGGTCATGGCCATCTTATCTCCTACAGGCTTCACACACATCTTCTGGTTTTCTTAAGTTTGAAATTTTCTTTCCCAGTATTCCATCAATCACATCAAAATGTTTCCTGTACTGGAACATTTGAGAGGTCTGTATCCTGGTCAGACAGAGGACAGAAGAGCACAAAGGAGCAAATAGGAGGTTTGTATGGCGAAGCCTGAAATGGCACATGTAATTTCCTATTGGTAGAAATGTAATCTCATGGTCAGAACTACCTGCAAGGGAAGCTAACAAAGATAACATCGTTGTATGTCCAGGTTGAAAGAAAACAACAATCTCTTTTCCATTTTCAAAGAAGCCACTTTGACAAACCCAGTCACCCAGGACATATATTGAAACAGTAACTGCTTCTGTGCATTTAACATTTTCATATGAACCACGTTACACTATCCATTAAGGCCATGTGTGCTCAATGTGGTACATAGTAGACTCCTTGATTAATGGACAGATGAATACACAAATAACAATCATGGGCTTCATATCTGCTATTTTTATTTAATTTCTCAGCAAAGTTGAATTTACAAGAAGATGCTTTGCAGCGCAGACACAAGGCAGTGGCCCTAACTCAACACCAGAAAGCATGGAAGGCCTCTTCTTCAGACAGTTTATCCTGCATCTCTTCTAAAGACAAGCGAAATGATGCTGGTAAGTAGGGACTATTGAGTAGGATGCAAAGGGAGGTGGGATTTAGACAGAACCGAGTTGAGCTGTGTTTCTGCCCATTAATCGACAACAGGTTGCCCAGTACAAACAGATATTCCAATGATTCTGCATCTTCTTAGTGGGATCAGCATGGAAGCAATACATTCCAAGGGAAAACATAGAAAACAGCTGGGGTGAGCCCAGGGAGATCAGTGGAGAACAGTGTTCTATTTGAGGAAATAATGGGAGAGGGTCTGAGGGGATGAGAGTTTTATCAGAGAAACATGGAAGAATATGTTCCTATGAGCTGGCCATGGGCATGTCATATTACCAGGATCCTGTGAAGCACTAACTTATCAAAGACCCAATGTGGTAGGATCCTCAAGAACTGAACTTGAGATAGAGTGCAGAGATACCCAGGCAACGACACCATCACATCCATATATTTACATAGCCAGTGTTTCCCATTCACATTCGTCCCTCATCAAACCCTCTACAGTCACTGTCCCCATCATTAATTTCCTTATCATTTTCCACATGCATATAAAAATCTACATGCTGGGTTTTTGTCCATGCCATGCAAACAGTTACAATTTCTCTGACTCCTAAAACCCTAGATTAGGATCCCTGTTTTTAAATGTTATAGAAATGGAAGGCCACAATATATACTTTGTGTCTAGCTCCTTTCACTCATCACTATATTTGTGTAATTTATCCATGTTGTGTGATGTTAATTTTGTTCCTTCTTGGTATATGTATAATATTGCATGAATATTATTTCTTCATTGATTATAATTACCTGATCATTCAAATTGCTTTCAGTCTAAACTGCTTGAAACATTGATGTTCTGGGTATTCTATTACATGTATTTTTTTTTTACTATGGACACATTTCTATTTGGTGAATGCTTAAGAGTTAGAATGCTAGGCCTTAGTTTCCATATTCTATCTTAACCCCTTCAGAATTCAATTGTTCATACTTTTAATTTCTAATGCAATCATGTGTTACTGCACATCTGATGTTACACACTCTTCTCTGAACTCTCTGACATATTTTTCAAAGCACAGGTATTATTTCTCTTGTACACCTTCATTTTCACCTTCCCACTTTCTTTAATTATTCCCTCACATTTTGCAAATATACTAACCGCTATAGTCTCATAGAGGATATGCTCAGTAATATCATTCCTTATCTAAACAATATAATATATAAAGCACATAAATCCATCATTATTGATAATGCAATCTCTAAACATATGTATCTGCTGAGCAAACACAAAGTACACATACCATCCTCAATCACACAAAGCTCATCCCATATTCTGATTTGCAAATACCAAATCACCCTCACATTATACTTAACCCAGTTATAGCCAACATATTATAAATTTAAACAGCAAGCACATTACATTCAAATAACATTTTGCTGTAAGTGTGAATCATACATATGCCACACTCATTGATGAGATGTGATGATAATCTTAAACAGTGAAATAATGAGCAGTGAGCTTGGCAAAATTTGAAACAGGGACAGTGACATAATAATGAATAATTTCTTCAAAAATAAAAATTTATCTTTTTACATATATATCTGTATATCTACCTCAGTATAGATAGTAATATAAATAGCTAGTTATACATTCTTCATAAAACTTACACCATATATCTCCTAATTATACAATTTTTTTATGAGAAAATTGAGTCGATATCCACCTTTTAGTTCCTTCATAGTGTCTTTCAGGCATGGTTCTAAGTTGTTATAGAACTCCATAAATATCACACGCAAGATACCTAATTCCACTGATTTTCACAAAACATACCATTTAATAATTATTTACTTAGAGATTGGAGACAATAGAATTTTAAATGGGAAAGTCACATTAACTTCTAAGAGAACAAGTGCCATGTGTCCTAATGATGCCTCACATGTCATGTCCACTCAACATGTTGTTTTCGAATTGACACAGACCTCAGGAGCTTCATCTCAATCTTCTTTTTTTTCCCATTGTCCAGGACTCTGCAACACCCAAGAGGATGTGCCTCAGCCTGAGTCACCCGTGGAGGCCCCAGCCTGTAGTCAGGCTGCAGGAGAAAAGTCTGCCTTCTCAGAACATTTCATCGATGCCTCCACCCCGTCCAAGCGTCCCCGTCCTGATGAGGATGGTAAGGAATAAACAAAGGTGGGATCTGAGCTTGGTCATGAGACGAAGCTCAATTTTACTTAGCCTGCTCTCTACATAATTCATTTTCCCCTCAAAAACAGGAAAGGGTTCAGGTCAGAAGGACCGGTACTAAGGTTTCTAGAGGGACAAATAGGGAGTGCCTTCCCGAACTGGGCTAATTCCTTCGGCACAAATTCCCACAGACAGCCCTGGGACAGCTGTGCCTGAGGCAGTGGACAGTGCTGACTTGTATATGGGAGTTTACTTACAACCTTCCCCTCAGATGAGCATTAACTCTCACACACAAACATATGTCTTCCATATCAGTTACGGCTCCATTTCTCCTGCTTTTCCCTTGTTCTCTCATATATACAGGCCTTGACTACTCATCTGTCTTTCCCATTCTCTAGCAGCATTACCTCAAAACACTCTTACCTTCTTTCCTTCACACAATCACTTTCAGACTCACCCATTTACACACTAAGTCCATAAATAATCCACATCCCCTCACACCGATAACCTCTTTATGTCAAACTCTAGAAAGCTGATATCCTGAAGGAAACTTACTTTTATCTCTTGTGTCCTTAACTAACCATATGTCACTTCATCCACCAGGCCATGAGACCTTCATAGAGCTGAACATTCTGAGAGCTAATACACTCCTCCCCTAACACTCTCAATCTCACTGTCTCACAGTAAGAACAGGTACCATTCCTGTACTGTTCACAGGAGCTGTCTCACCACATAACAAGCATGTACTCACGCATTCATGATCCCCTTTTAGCAACATCGAAACACTTCCCAGATATGTCCAAGAATATACATACAACTCCACATGAACGTACTAATCATCCTCTATCGGTCTATCCTCATTCCCACATAACTATACCATGTCAATACCTGATATAGCACACCACACAGAATTCTGAAATATCACATATACATCTACTTTTACTTCGCATGGTCACTGCATATGTACCTTAACTCCTACAGACCTTACATATATTTTCTAATCTTTTTATGTTTCAAATTTTCTTTCCTAAAAACCAAGGAGATGCCTGTAACCCAGGACTCGGAGCAAATGGAGAACTCCTCTGACTATTCACATACCTCCATTCTTTCCCATGCACTTAATAATAACGAGCCCTTCATGTCCCCAGTACATGGGACAGATGTAAGGCTCATGAAAATTTACTATATGTGTGTACATTTGAAAAGGGGCGTGGCCGTCTTATACCATACAAAGGAAGGTTTGGTATCTCCCCCAAAAATGATCAAAATGGAAGAAATGACCTATATTGGAAAGGTCCATAAAAAAGTCCCCGTCTCTCACACGTCTGAGAAGAAACACCTAATTGTCCATGAGCCCATGTTAGACAGCGGAGCCTAAGAGAAAAGGGAGGAGGCTGACAGTCCAGCACAGCCTCCAGCTCTGGGCGGGTATCCCAGCGCTAAGACGCCTGAGTGGCTGGTGGCCATGGACAGTGGGTGGGTTCAGGTTCATGGCCTGCTGCCGGGTCTTCCCCAGCTTAGAAGTCCTTCAGGAGCATGTGGAGTGTGGGATCAGGGAGGGCTTCAGCTGCCATGCTTTCCATAATGCCATGGCTCATCTAAAGTACAAAGAGCGTAAGAAGAGGAAGAATGAGAAAATAAAGAAGGCAACATTTAGATGCCAGAAGGAAAATCATTTGGCATGAAGACAACCTATACAACAGTAGTTCTCAACCTGTGGGTCGTGACCCCTTTGGGGGTCGAATGACCCTTTCACAGGGGTTGCCTAAGACCATCAGAAAACACATATATAATTACATATTGTTTTTGTGATTAATCACTGTGCTTTAATTATGTTCAATTTGTAACAATGAAATCGGGGGTCACCGCAACATGAGGAACTGTATTAAAGGGTCACGTCATTAGGAAGGTTGAGAACTACTGCTATACAACTAAGTATATTTTTTTCAGCCCCTAAAAGAGAAGAAGTGAAGGTTAGACTCCACTGAGGAGGCTCCATTCCCTTCAAGCAGACATAGTATCCAACCTTTATACTCATATCTACCCCCACCATCTCTACACCCTACCACCTATCTCAGCAGACAGCCCCTTTTAATACCATCCACCACTTTCCTGAGGGAACAAGAAGGCAGACCACACCATCCCAGATACTGCCCTTCCTCTATCCAACTTTATTATATACCATCCATGAATACATGCTTGATGCAAAAGACTGTAAACACTATAAAATTTTGATAGTACAGATTGTAACTCCCCTCCCCTGTATTCACCTTTCCATGAAATTTTTCTATATCCCTTTCTTTAAATGAAGATATACTTTTTTCTATTATCTCCCTCTAATGTATACACCTTCACAATTACTTGGCTGGAAGACAGACATTATTGAGTATTGAAAAGGTACTGCATGGATGAAAGCAAAAGCAACTATAATCCACCTCTAACCTTCTATGAACTTGTGGAAATACAGGTGCATATACACTTCTTATACATAGATATCCATGAGGAATGATGGAACACACAATGAACAATTACAA
>NW_005353634.1:46058-61539 GCF_000412655.1 Myotis brandtii
CAAAATGTCATAGTGCATATTTAAGCTCAGTAACTTTAGAAGGGTGACAGCTATCAACTGATGAAAAACATGATTTTTATTTTTATTTACATGCATGTCATTTATACTTTTTTGACTTTGTACATTTTTAATAATCTATGTTAATTTTACTCTCTCTGCCATCTTCAGATGGTAAGAAACAAAAAATGAAAATTCAAAAAGTATTATTTCTAATTCCCAAAACTATATGGGGGGAATGGAAATTAAAATAGATCCACTTTTAAATGATCTTTATAATTTGTAGTTTAACTGTACTATGATATTTTGGACAACTTCATATATAGATATTAGATTGTCTTGAAACTTTTCATTTTGTGCTTCATCCTTCACCATGAAAATTCGTGTATAAGAACTGCATATGCACCTGTGTGTCCACAGTTCATTGAAGAGAGGGATTACAGCTGCTATTGGTTTCATCTGAGCATTTTTTACTTATTCCTTTGAAAAGAGGCTCTTTTCAAAGGAATAAGTAAATACTCAATACTAGAGTTTTTAAAAAGTCTAGTATTTTCTACAGTGTCTACCCAAGAATGTTAAAGTATCTAAAATTATGTTTTGTATAAAATGGAAAGCTTTTAATTTTCTACAGGTCAAAAATTGAGTACACTGTAAAAGATAAACATCTATCCATGACCAATCTGTACTGATAACTTGGAAGAGTAAAACAGGAGAGTGAGAGATTGGGGATGGTGGTAATGGTGAGTTAACCTTTGTCCGCAACTCAAACGAAGGTTTTTCCACTGCTAGGCTTGCTTCCATTCCTCTCCTTTGAAATACTGGGCTGTTTAAACTGTGACTAAGTCATTAGCCTTCCCTTACTAAGTTCAGTTAAGTTCTTGATTTTTTTTCCTCAATTAGCCTAAGCCATTTCCTATTGTTTGTAACAAAGGTCTTTAATTAATGCAAATTAGCTTCAACATAATAATTTCTTCCATTTTAATAGCTGAAATGACATAACCTAGAAAGGAGGAACACATTATATTCCTCTGACTTTATATTGAAACAGTAAGGGATATACTGGTAGTCAGTACGTATACTATGTCCTTGATTAATTAGGAAAGTGCATTTACAGATCTAGAGCCAACATTTTTATGCACATCTACCACCACCATCTCTACAACCATCCAGCAATATGAGCAGACAGCGCTTTTAATACCACATAGCACTTCCCTGAGGAAGAAGACAGACCACACATCCCAGATACTGCCTTACCCTCTATCCAACTTACTATACCCCCTTACATATGCCATCCATGAATACATGCGTGATGCAAAAGACTTTATAAAACACGTTAGAATTTTTAGAATAGAAATTGTAATACTCCTCCCTTCTCCTCAGCCCTCATATTTCTATGAAAGTGTTCTTTGTTAAGATAGCATGTACTGGAGCCTAGAATGTAATTGCAAAGTAATACATGTTGATCTCTTCCACCAGGAATTTTGTTAAATGGGCAAAGCAAATAAAATTTCTTACATGCTATCAATTCCATTGTTGGCATTTACTATTTGTTCTTATTTTCTATATGATGGCTAATAAGTCTATTATCTGTATATATTATACTGTTATTTCCCCCTTTTTCTAAAAAAAAATGATGTATATATCCTGTTGAGATTCAAAATCCTCTCTATGCTTGTCATCATTTTCTGCCTCTTTCCAGTATACCTAATATTAAGTACACTATAAAATACTTTTTAAAAAGTCTAGTACTTTCTACAGTGTCTACCCAGGAATGATTAAAGTATCTAAAATTATGTGGTGTATAATATGGAAAGATTTTAATTTTCTTCAGGTCAAAAATTGAGTACACTGTAAAAACATTTTTTATATTACTTAGTTATGCCTTTGTTTTAAATTCATAGTAATTTTTATATTGCATAATTTTTACTTTTCACAGCATAGTAATATTTTGAAGGTTTTCTCTTGAAGACAGAATGACTTAGAGTTTGCTATTTTTTATTCTTTTTATAAAATATTTTTATTGATTTCAGAGAGGAAGGGAAAGGGAGAGACAGAAGCATCAAACATGAGAGAGAATCCTAGATCGGCTACCTGTTGCACCTCCTGCCCCCACTGGGAATGGAGCCTACAACCAGGTCATGTGCCCTGACCAGGAATGGAACAGTGACCTCCTGTTCATAGGTCGACGCTCAAAGACTGAGCCACACATGCCAGGCAGAAATGAGGGTTTTTTTGTAAGTTTTAATATTTTTATTGAATATATTGGGTTGACATTGGTTAATAAAACAATACATGTTTCAAGTGTTCTGTAACTCAATAAAACATCATCTGCATATTGATCATCCAAACTAAAGTGACTTTTTGTCACCATTTATCCCTCCTTTTCCACTCCCACCTCCCCCTTAATCCATTCACCTCATTTTATCTGGCCCCCCAACCACCCAGCTGTCAATCTGATTTATGTAGCTGTGCTTCTGTTTCTGTTTTGTTTGTTTAATTGTTTTGTTCAATAGATTCCACATCTAAGTGAGACCATATTCTCCAAACCCATGATGTGAACAATACCAAGAGTGAACCCCAAGGTTAAACTGTGGAATCTGGATAATTAAGATTTGTCAATGTACAGTCATCAATTGTAAGAAATGTACTGCTCTGATGGAGGACGTTGATCATGGTGGAGACGGGATATATAAGAAATTTCTCTACCTTCCATTCAACTTTGCTGTAAACCTGAAACTACTCTAAAACATAAAGCCTATTAAAACTTTTCTTTTAATAAAAAGAGGAGTTCTAATATGGTTGCACAAACCACCCTTATGAATGAGCATATATAGCCAGAATTTCTATTATATATTACTGTGGGGCGCGGCTATAGGGTTAAGCCTCGGACTGACCTGTTGGCAGTCACAAACAAGTCCCAGCTTAGAGGGCACAGTCCTCTTACATAATTAGGCTTGACCTTATAACACTCCCTAGATCTTATCTGGGAAGCTAATGGGCTGAGGGAGGTGCAGCAAGTGCTGCCAAAACAAGTGAAACTCACAAGAACAGTGTGACTATGGCAGCCATGGGCAAACTACGGCCCGTGGGCCGGATCCGCCCGTTTGAAATGAATAAAACTAAAAAAAAAAAAAACCGCACCCTTTTTTTTAATGATGTTTACTTTGAATTTATATTAGTTCACACAAACACTCCATCCATGCTTTTGTTCCGGCCCTCCGGTCCAGTTTAAGAACCCATTGTGGCCCTCGAGTCAAAAAGTTTGCCCACCCCTGGACTATGGTAACCACTTCCTTGTTTACCTCTGACTATAAAATAACGGCTCAGCTTGCCTCTGGATCTTTCTCTGTGGCCTCAGCCAGGCACAGGAAGATCCACAGAGACTAAAGAGAGCTATGCTGATCATCTGAACGCTGTCTCCTTGTCCTTCATTCTTTGCCGAATCCATCCACACCTTTGGGAACCCCTGGCCCACTGGGGCTGGACCCCGGCATATTACTAGAGGCCCAGTGCACGAATTCGTGCAGGGGTGGGGTCCCTCGGGATGGCCTGGGGAAATCAGGCCCCAGCTCGCACCCTCAGGCTCACAGTCCTGTAGCCCTGCCTGGCATCCCATCTTGGCTTGGAGCCACCCCCTCACCTGCTCCACCATCCCACCTGCAGGGCGATCTATTGGGGCCAGGCCCCCGCCTGGCTCCCTCAGCTCCTGGGATCCAGGCAGCAGTCCTGCCCCCTCCCACCCCCCTGCCACCACCGCTTGTCGCAGTCTGCAGGGCAACCTCCAGGGCAATCAGGCCCCCGCCTTGACCTGGCACTGCCCGCTCACCTGCTCCACCATCTTGCCCCAGTTCCGCTCTTGTTGGGGCCATCAGGGCCAGCAGTGCCTCCTCTACTGCCTGCTGCCAGAACTGTGTAGCCAACACCTGCCATGTTTTGTGCCGCCCCCTGGTGATCAGTACATGTCATTGCGAGCGGTCAAACTCCTGGTCGAACGACTGCCCAAGGGGACAATTTGCATATTAGGCTTTTATTATATAGGATCATCAATTCATCTATTCTGAATACGTATGTCATAGTTTTCTCTTTTGCCCCAAAAGTGGTAAAATTAATATGTCAAATGTTTAACATATCATTTTATTCAGCATTAAGTATCATTAATTTAGAGTTTTTTATTTCATTTTAATTTCACAGTTCTTTTATATAAATTCCTTACAATGATCATTGAAACACAGAGGTTTTTGTCAAATTGGATTACATATATTAGCCTTCAAAAGTTCCTTATTCAGACAGCACTAAAAAATAACAATACTAAGAATACTATCATCCTGATCTGTTATTTTTTATGTGTTCTTTTTTATCTTTAGATATATATATATATGTATGATATATTAAAATAATGTATTATTGATTGAACATTATCATTTCTTTTCATTCATTTTTCTTCTACATAAAGTAGTCTTTCATTCAGTTCTCGCAAACCTCAGTTTAGAACTCATTCCTTATACTTTTGATATTTCATTAGTTTTCATAATTACAATTTACCAATTACATGGAAACTTAGTTTAAGGCTACTTAAAAACAATTATTCTGGTCTACTGTAGTACTTCAAAATTGGTTCTCTTTGTCTTTTCCTCTACTAGCTTATGTCATTTCAATAAGGTTCTCCTGCCTGTTTCGCAGAAACATAGTCTCTTTTTGGTTTGTTTTTAAGGTCATTCATAATTTACATTTTTATTAAAAACTGCCGTTTGTGACACCACGGACGGGCCTAGAGAATATTATGCTAAGCTAAATAAGTCAGACAGAAAAAGTTAATATTTTTCACATATGTGGAATATAAAACTGAAAGCAACAAATAAGCAAATAAGCAAATAATAAAAACAAAAACTCACAGACAACAATATGGTGGTTACCAGAGGGAAGAGAAGTGGAGGGGAGGGGGACATAGATGGCAAAAGAGGTCAAATATATGGTGACAGAAGATTATTTGAATTTGGGTGGTGGGCGTACAATGATCATGTATTACAGAAATGTACACTTGAAACCTCATGACCTTTTTAACCAATGCCACCCCAATACATTTCATAATAATAAAAACTTACCTAACAGCCATCTCATTTTTTATGTGTAAGTGCATCTCTTTTTTATTTTATTTTAATCCTCATCTGAGCATCAACCTATGAACCAGAAGGTCACGATTCAATTCCCGGTCAGGGCACATGCCCAGGTTGTGGGCTCAATCCCCAGTGGGGGGCTTGCAGGAGGCAGCTGGTCAATGATTCTCTTTCATCATGGATGTTTCTAGCTCTCCCTCTCCCTTCCTCTCTGAAACCAACAAAAATATATTTTAAAAAGTAAATAAATAAAGCCAAATGCCATCATCACCTTATTTACAATCTGCCTAATGACCTGACCACAAATTTTCATCCATCTAAGCTCCCTAACACCAATCCTGCAATAGCTGTGCATTCTTTCCTCAGGTCTCTAGGTATATTTTCCATGATGCTTTCTGAAATGATTACAAAAAGGTAAAAAGATTCATGATTACAGGCCACCTATAAACTGTTGAGCTTCACTCTCATTTGGTAGATGTTAATTCTGAGGAGGAAGGCTAGAGAAGGAGAGTCTGTCATTAGCAGGCTGAAAAGAGATTTCTGAGACAACTTGGTGAGCTAAGAACATTATGCTCAGACTGAAAACTATATCTACTGCAGACAAATTCAGAGAGAAGCACAATACAGTGTACAGATGATGTGATATAGAATAGTGCACCTGAATCCTATATCATTTTGTTAACCAGGGTCACTCCAAAAAATTAAATACAAGAGAGAAAAAAAGAGCTTTGGCTGGGTGGCTCAGTTGGTTGGAGTGTTGTACAACAAAAGGTTGTAGGTTCGATCCGTGATCAGGATACATACCTAGGTTGCAGGTTCAATCCCTGGTCAGGGCACATCCAGAAAGCAACTAAGTGATGTTTCACATAAATGTTTTATTTTCTCTCTCTCTCTCTCTCTCTCTCTCTCTCTCTCTCTCTCTCTCCTTCTTCCCTCCATTCCCCCTCTCTCTAAACATATCCTCGAGTGAGGAATAAGGAAAACAAAGAAAAGAAAGAGAAGCAAAATCTTCAGGACATGGGTACCATTACTCATCAGTACTCACACACAAGCCTGATGAAATTATGACACAGTATTCAGATCACCTTTGGTTTTGCAATCACATACTTTCTCATGACAGAACTATCAGTATTGTCATTTTTGAAACCAATAACCATTCTTAGAAATCAAGTATTCAAAATGTATCTGCCATTTTTAAATTTGTGATCATTGGGGTGGGGAGTGAGTCACAAGAAGAGATACCTACAAGGACCAGCAAGGTGATGAAATAAATAACTTAGTAGACTTTGTCTGGGGTTCAATGGAAAGAGTGTAGGCACAATTTATCTTAGGATGACTGGTGCCATCTGGCAATAAAGTCCTAGCATGTCTGATTATATACACTTCTAGAAATATGCCAATTTTTAAAAGATATCAAATAACTTTAAAAGCATTTTAAAAATTAAAGTGCTATGCAGGTCAAAGAAAACAGCCTACCAGTTTGTGATTTTTAGTTTAAAATGAATATAAATATCTCAAAAGACAGCTTGTGTTTTTAAAATAAAACCTGGAACATTTTGAAAATAGCACTTGGATGAAAATTATACAACAAATTATGTAGAGCTTAAAATGTATTTGTATAGCCATACATACATTCAGTAATCCATTAGGTAATATAAATCTATGCAATTTTGGAGGAAAGTCTGAAAATCAACTACTCCAGAGAATATTGAAAAATTATGTGAAAATTATGATGATGTAAGTGTAAATGTCAAAAAAGGCAATTAACTTCATTTGGCCCATTCTGAAGAGCAGCTTATGAACCTTAGATAATGATTAAAGTAAATATTGATCTTGATTGAAGCCTGGATGTCTCACTCAATGAAAGCAAAAATATAATTGGTTAGGGGCAGGCCACATTGTTTGTACTGCCATTTTGGGACATATGTTACTAAATACCATATGACTAGGAAATCTATCCCCAACCCACTAGATGATTTCTAGATCCAGATTTTTAGATTCCACTTTACCACACTGGCTCCACCTGAAATCAAATCATATGTTGATTGTGTTACAGGATTCCAGGGCAAGAGGAATAGGGAAACTGAGACAGGAAAGCTTTAAAAAGGCCCAAAAGTGTGGTCAATTTGCAGCCAACTTGTAACTAACAAGACGTTATCTTCCTCAGCCAAGAACACTTGAGAGCAAATGGTTAAAAAAAATCAAAAACAAAAACAAAAAACCTCCCCAAAGAAAGAATCTAGAAAGGGTGGGGGAAAGGGGAAAGGGAAAAGGGCAGCTTTACTTGCTAAGCAGAGTCACAAGGAAGGGCCACAAGGAAGTAGAAAGGGACCTTGAGAATTAACCTGCACCAAAATATTCAGCAAAGAAATGTTGAAACTTATAGAGAGGAGGGTATATAATGCCTCGGACCTCACCCAACCGGCTCTTCAGATTACCTGAGAGTCTGTCTGCACTACATAAGCAGATGTATAGGTCTGCTTGCTTTGCTTTTTCAATAAAGATGCATGCTTTGATTGCTTTAATAAATTGGCTTTTCACATTGTAGTCAAGGCCTCTCATATAAATTTATTTATATGAGAAGACAAGGATCAAGGTTGGGAACAGCCCTGTCCCACTGACTTAGGGGGCTGGCTGTCCGGTAACACCTCTGGTGCCAGGGAGAGGTGCCTCTAACAATTGTATCCATTTTTTTCTCATGTCCTAAACTTGCTATACATCATGTGACATTAAGCAAGATATTTTGTACTTACATCTTACATATTGATGTTATTTATTAAGAAATGCAAATGATGTGAGAATGGGCCTTCTTTATTATTATTATTATTATTACTTAATTTATTTTAATTGCACATTGTTGTTAGAATGCTTTTTGAAAATATATTTAAAATATAGCCTGACAAAATATACTTAAAATTGATTTATCATGGAATGCAGATGACAGATAATATAGGATATGAACACAACAGAATAAAATAGTAAAGAAACAATAGCAGTTCACCTGACACAAAAATTCTAAAGAGGAAAGACACAATACTAAATTTCAATGTTCTTACTTCTTTGAATCAAAGAATGTTTAAGTTAAAGCAATTGACTTGTAATTCCTAGAACCCATCTCCGCTGTGAAGTCTCTATAAACTGATCCCTCTGCTCATCTTAGTTTCTTACTCGTTTCTCATTGAATGCCTTATCACTTGTTACCTTGTAGTTTTAGCTATTTTCTATCTCCTAAAATCCTGAGAAAGATTGTGAACCACTTGAAGTAGAATTGGGGCCATAGGTACTTTGTTTTGTCTGATAGCATCTAACATCTATGCTCTCCAATTTAGAAACTGAAAAAATAAATCAGTGTGTGTTTGTTGGGAAGGGACCAGGAGGGCATAACCTTAGATGAAAACAATTGCTGAGATGAAGAGCTTCACAGGCTCTTCCTAAAATGCACGGAGGAGAGCTGAAGCCAACATTTCCCAGTCTCCTAAGTGGTAAGTCTAATGGTGCCTTTGGAAATTGACTATAACATGGGTGAAGGGTCCCACAAAAACAAAACACACAGAAAAGCTTCACGTGTGCTGTCTCCCTTGTGGAATGCCAGCTGGGTATGCATACCCGCATCCTCTACTCGCCCAAAATAATGGTTGAGATAAAGCTCTTGAAACATCACAGTGCAGTCTCGCTTCCAAACTCCAAGGCCACCCCCTCAAAAAAAATCTATGATTTTTTAAATAAATTACTAGAAATCAACCACTTGTTTGGATGTTGGTAAAATCATGTCCCTCTCGAATGGCTCTTATTGACCAAGTAACCTAGAGAAAGTAGGGAATGGGCATGAGTGTTACCACACTCAAGGGCAACAGTTTGCCAACCCCAATCTAGTCCATATTATCAAATTAAGGGTCTGTTAAAATCGTTCTTATATATAGTGGGTAAATTTTAAGTGTCTAAAAGTCCTTTTTCTGCATGTCATTACATTTGCTGACACCTTTAATTTGCTTTCAATTTTGGGGGGTAAAACATGACAGAGATAATTATTAGATTTATTTAAAGGCCACTAAAATTGGAATTCAACTCTAAAGCTACTTATCCTTAGTGGTAAGTGACACTTTTACCCAAGGGTTTAAAAAGAAGTTAAATGGGATTTCTAGGCATTACCCCAATGTTTGCATTTATGCATTGGGTGCAGTTCATGTGTCCCTCACATTTCTGCACATCTTGGAATCAGCGGCATGGGCAGCTTTAATTTGCACTAGAAATCCAGGGATACTAGTATAGTGAACAGCTTCAAAAGACAGAAATTGTGTCTCCATCTAGATCAGAGTGCATCTTTGCTTGCCTTTTGGTATAAAAAGATGGTATCTTCCTAAGAGGTAAAAGTTGGACAGGTTTGCTTGCAGCCCATCATAAAAGATCCAGGTTCCCTGTTTTAAATTAACAAAGAAAGACTGAGAAATTAGGATAAAAATACTCATTGTACAAAAATGTATGCTAATTTTTTTGGATTTTTGTCTTGTATAGCTCTTTTAGGCTCATATAGCCAGTGGTAGGTAAGAACAAGTTTCCGCCAACTTGCAAGATTCGAGTGTTAAATTTTCAGGAATTTTGCAAGATGGCATTAAACCATTGGAAGTGCAAAATCAGCATCGTGAAATATTTGCACATATAAATGAACAAATGCTACAAACTACAAATTAGGTATTTTTTCCCTCTGAATAGCTGATTTCCCAGCACATCACTTATGCCATAATTAATGGCACCAAGTTCCACCCCATGGTGCCTTTTCTAATTTAAAAATTTATTTTATTTAATATTCCATGGTAAATGGATACGAATACTGTACATCAAATGCATGATTTTATGAATCCATTGAAGGCTATTCTTCCAGAAGAATTTATTATGTCACAGTAACCAAAACCAAAACCCAAAACAACAACAAAATCATATGAGTGATTTAATTCTTGTTTAAATGCCATGTTTCCACTTAAAATAAGCAAAAACATAATCTTTAGGAAATAAATAATATGAGAAAAATTATATCGCAAATTCCTACACTGTAATTACCACTCTCAATGTTTAGGAGAAGTTGAGAAAAAGAATGAGATATGAAAGAACAAACTGACAAAAAACTGTAACTATACAAATTAAAATTATCATGAAAACTAACGTTGGCCCTAAAAACTCTGAGTACCCCAGCAAACAGAGAAACTGAGAAAATGATCATGGACAGCTGAAGAAGTTGCTTGCCTTCCCTCAAGGCCTTGGACAACCTGCAAATATATGCATCACTAATAACAACCGCATATTGTCAAGGTTGTATGCATTGTCTTCAGTCTTACATTTATAGGTCAAGGTCACCGTCCCTGAAGATCCCACATGGTAATGTCCTCTTGTACAACTGACCCACTGGATCCTGATCAAGGAACATGTATCAAAACCTCCTGATCCTTGCTGAATTAGGCTATACCAAATTTCCTTGATAATCATTCCTGCAATAGTGATGAGGAGATTAGACACACACATTCAACTGCGAAGTATTTTCCAAACAAAGAAATAAGCGAACAGAGCATCAATTTTCTGAACCTTAGGAAGAAACAATAACATAGCCACAAATCAAAGTGTACATACATGCCTAAACCCAATATCACCACCAGTTGAAATGGGAAGGGAAAACCAACTAATTAACCTGAAGATCCCAGCTATATATTTTGGAAAGAGAGGCTTTAGAAGTACTCTGACCTATGCTACCATTAATAATGGCTATCTTTGCAGATTGAACTGTCTTAAATAATTTGCTATAGCCTAATTCAGTGGTCGGCAAACTGCGGCCCCTTGAGAGTGGCTCTTCCACAAAGTACCACGTGCGGGCGCGCACGTACAGTGCGATTGAAACTTCGTGGCCACACTCAAGGGGCCAAAGAGCCACATGTAGCTCGCGAGCCGCAGTTTGCCGACCAATTGACATAAACAAGATTTATGTCCTTATGGCATATTTCTTGTCACAAAACCATCACCAAACTTATTAAAAAGACCCAAAACACTTCTAACATTAATACTCAAATAAATGTGAGCAATACATACACTTAGTCAAGATGAATTAAGACGAAGAAAATCGTAATTTTTCAAACTGCTTAGTCCAGTTCAGAGTTGCAGGTGGCCCGAGTCTGTCCCAGCAGCTCAGGATGCAAGACGGGAACCCATCTGGACAGGAAGCCCTTCCAACACAGGGCTCACTCTCACACACATCCCACACTAGTCAGACTAGAACCATTAAGACAGCCGATTCACCTCTCGTGCACATCTTTGGGATGTGGGGGGAGACCTGAGCAGAGGGAAAACCCATGCAGATGGGGAGGGCGTGCAAGCTCCACACAGACAGTGGCCCCTGCCAGGAATCTTTTTTTTTTTTTTTGGTCTCATCAATCTCATCAATGTAATAACAAAATGACATTGAATGAAATGACGTTATTCAAGAACATGCAGTATATATAAGAACTGTGCTCCTCAAATGTTGATATACATACACAGAATCTGGGCAAGGTTTTATATTTCAGATTTTGATTTAGTAGGTCTGGGTTGGACCTGAGCTTCTGCCTTTGTGACAGGCTCTCAGTTAATGGCATTGCTGGTGGTCTTCAGAGTAGCAAGGAATTCATCTTGATAGATTAGTTTTAATAACCGGTAATGATATTTCTCCAGGTAACTAAACTAAATCACACCTGTTCCAGAAATACCTTCAGATATTTCATCGGGGAGTATTGCCTGATTCTCAGCAGCCCTGCTCCTTCCGTACACGGTTCACCCACTTGGCCCAGGGTGAACCAGAACAAATATGGTTACACTAATATCAGGACTCCAAACTGGCTCTGGTATTACTCATGCTCAGCCTCTTATTAGAGCCCTTCTTCTTCCTCAGATTACTGACAAAAATATGCTCCGTAAAACCTTACCAAGTGCATCAAGAATAAAAAAAAATCACTTACAGACATGGGACCTTCTCTCAATAAAAAAATAAAATAAAATAAAAAACCAGCTCTCTAAATTAATTGGGTATAAGAGTTCTTTACATTTATTAGAACCAAACAATCAAATCTCAACCCAACAAATAATTCAAAGAAAACCATGCAGCTACTATGGATTATTCCTATTATCTTTTACTTTGCTCAACCTGACCCAGACCATTGCAACCTTGGGAAACTATATTACAGTTGCTGGATCTGTGCCAGCAGCTGAGCTAAGCCCAGATGGAGCTAGTTTCATCTGTTTCAGTGTTCCTGCCAAGCTATTTGTCTAATATCTGACCATCTGGGTTACATGAAGATATTGTTCAGATTGAGACTCAGCCTTGGAGTTTGCCAGTTTAAGCTTGGAGTGTGAGCTTCCCCAGCTGAGCCTCTGATGGTGCCGGAACTGATACACATATGTGCAGACTGAATAACTCCATTCATTTTAAATGGAACAAAAGGAGAGAAACTGCTTCTCCTGCACATTGTACTAATATATAATTCAGTTTGTTGAGATTTGTGTGTTGCAAATTTGCAGGATTATTTCTCTCTTCATAAACTAAAATGCAGACAATTTTCTTCTGACTCAAAGTCAGAACTACTGTCAGGTACTAATCATGCACTTCTGAACTCTCAGCTTCTAAAATGATTGACATTTTCCACTACTGAATTTTCAATATTTACATTAAAACTTTATGTGTACTACATATCCTAGGAATATTGTCAGTAAAAGAGAGCATTCCCTGGTCATTCTAAACAAAAACAAAACAACAAATTTACAAATATAAGTACAACGTATTTGCTACCACAAACAATGTATGTTCATTGATTTTAACATTAATTTTGTTATAAGCATCATTTTCAACTTTTTCTTTTTATATCTATTTCTTGTTTATTTGTTGGTATTTTCTAATAAACAGCTCATACTTTTCATTTTCACTGCTTTTCTGATTCAATAAATTTAGATTTTCTCCACCACTGTGCTCCAGTATATTTATATTTATATGTGTTGCTGCATATAAATTTTTGTTTTTAAAAAGTGTGTGCCTTTTAAAATTTGAAAGACATAGTTACCCAGCATAACTTTGTGCCAATTTCTGTTTTCACCAAAAGTGTTTGAGCATTTCTCTCTACATTTTACTCAGTCAATCCAATATCTGCAAAATTATCTTGTATTATTATGAATACATAATTATAAAAACATACATTTTAGATATATGCCTTTTATAATACAATTTTTAAATATGGCAAGAGGCATTTATTAATAGACCTAAGTATCTTTTTTTTCCTCTGTAAAAAAATTAGAAAGCCAAAAGTACATAAATTTAAACTGATGTCCAGCAATCAATATCTCACTATATTATCTTCTTTGGAAATGATCTAGATATTTAATAAATATCCATTATTTAGTTTAACTTAGTATAAACTTTTATCTTAGTTATATTTATTTAAATTACTTTTGTGTTTAACAAATATGCTTAAATACATGTCAAACTGCTAACTATCATCTTAAGTTATTTTTCTTGTTGACAAATTTTGTAATATGGAGTTAGCATGAACTTATTTGATGAATAAACCCAGTAGAAAAAATTATGTTTGTATTACAGCTAACACTAACAATTCTGAAGACATGCCTATTTTTATTAAACCAGCATACTTAAATTAGCTTTTAATTATCAAAAATTATCCTAGATCATGTGAATTTGAAAAACATTTGGGTTAGTTTCTATGTTTCTGAGAGTTTTAGAAATAATTTACACGAGCACTTAGTTTTCTTTAAATCCATTAAACAGAACTCAAAAATATCGCATGTACCCAAAATATACACATAAATAGATATGTTTCCCCGAAATAGCCACTACAGTTCCAAATATAATGGCCTACCTGCAAAAGTTCACCCATCTTCCAAGGCAGAAGATCCTGGTCCAAGATTTGCATACATATGGGGAGCAGAGGTGTTTGAGGAGGTGGAGGAGTTTTAGACCAGGCAAAACTCTCCTTTGCCTTTAGAGTCCCTAAGATATTTAACTATGAGGGGTCCTGTTTCTTAAAAACTGTTTCAAAACACAAGTAATCACATCTGACCAAAATAGGGTGACTGTGGCCTCTTCGCCATGCGCGTGCATGCAGGCGAGGACACCGCAGTATTACTAGGTGAAGGGCCCCTTTGGCCCTACGCATGCACCCGGGCAATGACTCAGCAATAGCACTATACGTACTGTGCAAGCACATCCGTATGTAACCTGTTTATGTTAACGTAGCGCGAGCGTCACTAATAGGCAGGAGGCCTCTTTTGTTTGAGCTTGTATATAAGTTGACACTGAACAGTTGTTGGCTGCTTTATTCATAATAAAGCATGTCCCACTTGCCTGCTGTTACCCGCATGTTTTTCCAATTCCCTGCACCCAGAAGGGTTAAGTCCCTGGCTGAGGGGCTTGCACCCAACAGTGACTTACCAAGAAGCATCAACAAACAAAATACATACCCTATATAATAAAGAGCTCATATGCTAATTAGACCGGACAGTGGAACAATCTTCCGGAATAACCAGTGGGCGGGGGGCGAGGCCGCAGCCAAGGTGGCCAGGGCTGCAAAGGCCTACTCTTGCACGAATTTCATGCATCAGGCCTCTAGTATATACAATAAAGTTGGAGAGCATAAAATACAAAGCAAGTGGAGATGACGTCCAAGAGACTTACCTATGAACTTTATGGTCCAGTCAGAAAGCAGTGACCTCAACAGGCTCTGTGCCCACCACCAACATCTGGAAGCTCACCATGCTCAGGATCATTGAAGGGTCTCCTTTGGATCCCACTTCTGATATCAGAAACTGTCAAGAATTCAGAAATAATAAGAAAATTTAAAATCCCAAATTAATAAATATCAAAATAAAAATAATAAATAGTATTTAGGAAGAGTTTGTTGTACATGTAAGAACAGTGTGTGAACTGGGAGCCTTCAAAAATATCTAATTGAATAAAAGAGAAACATGCAAATTGACCACACCTCCGCTATGCCCCAAGCCACGCCCACCAGCTAATCAGAGCGACTATATGCAAGTTAACCCAACCAAGATGGCAGCTGGAAGCCACGGAGCTGGAGCAAGCTGGAGGCTTGGTTGCCCCAACGATGGAGGAACCCAAGCTTCCCACCTTCCCTGGCCCACTGTGGCCTCCACTCAAGGCAACAAAGTTTCAATTGTAGAAGATAAATAAATCCCAGATATATGCTTCCAGCCAGCCTCCACTGGGAGCTTGGGTGGCTGGGGGCCGTGGCCAGCCTGCAAACAGTCATCAGCCCCTCACCCAGGGTAGCCAGGCACCCCAGTGGGGACACCCACCCTGAAGGGGCTGTGGCCAGCCTGCAAACAGCCAT
>NW_005353634.1:61818-75058 GCF_000412655.1 Myotis brandtii
TGACCCTAACAGCAGAACGACTGGGAATGACTGGTCACTATGACACACACTGACCACCAGGGGGCAGACACTCAATGCAGGAGCTGCCCCCTGGTGGTCAGTGCGCTCCCACAGGGGGAGTGCGGCTCAGACACAAGCCAGGCTGACAGCTGCCAGTACAGCAGTGGTGGTGGGAGCCTCTCCCGCCTCCTCAGCAGTGCTAAGGATGTCCGACTGCAGCTTAGGCCTGCTCCCCACTGGCAAGTGGACATCCCCTGAGGGCTCCCAGGATGTCTGACTGCCAGCTTAGGCCCAATCCCCCGGGGAGCGGGCCTAAGCCAGCAGGTGGTCATTCCCCAAGGGGTTCCAGACTGCGAGAGGCCACAGGCTGGGCTGAGGAATGCCCCCAAGTGCACAAATTTTTGTGCACCGAGCCTCTAGTAAAGTAATAAGAGGCTCACTCAGGGGCATGGCATTACAGGATGCTTATAAACTGAAAATGAAGTTGCTTATCTTTATAATGGTTGATTATTACAATGGGGGTTTCTGCATAGGAAGGGGTTGGTTTTAAAAAGTGATTATCTCATATCATATTTAGGAAGATGACTTAAGTACCTTTTATGATTTTCAGAGGCATTTACAAAAAATAACCTGTCAAGTTTTGCTTAATTTCATAAAAGAAGGTAGATTTAGTTTTGCTTACATGGCTTAAATGGTTTTGTCTGCTCAGCTCATTCTCTAGTCCAGTCTCCCTTTTATATTTAATTTTAACATTTGTAATCTATAGTAAATTTTAAAAATATTTAAGTCCTGTCCTTTGATTCAATTTTCTTGTTTTTATCTTTATTATTCTTAATATTCCTAAATTTTTCTGTAGACATTTCTTTTAAATAGGTCTGATAATATGTTTTCAAGAAAAACAAAATGAAGATCGTGATTTAACTGTAAAGTCATGAATAAAGTTAATGCCGAACAACATATATCTTACTCTAATTACGGATAATTTCTAAGTCATTATGGAAAATATGTAACCATCATAATTCCTACTTGCAGAAAGCCACCTTTACATGTCCCTTTAACATTTATCAATTTAACTTCTTGCATTCAAGTGTATGTTTAATCTCAGAAAAAAGCAAAGTTTGTAACATACTTTGCATGTTGCACTTTTCAGTACTACAATAGAGAAAACAATTCAAATCTGATATATGGAAACCCTGCTGCAAATATATTCTAATCATATCATGTTAAAATCACTAGCTCTCTTTGAGATATATCTGTGAATAATTTTATGAGATTTGCCATAGTCTCATAAAGTAAGTCTATGCATTGGCATATTTGTGTATCTACTTTTGTGTTTGGTTCTGAGAAAACAAGCTGGTGAAATAATTTCATACTTTAAATTGTGTTTCACAGATATTGTATTGTTTCATTTTAAATTTTTCCATATTTTATCTTTGCTTTCTAGTTGACAGCTAGTTCCCTGGTCACCAATAAAAAAGACAAAAAGGATGTCAAAAATGATTTCTTGACAATTTCTTCCCCATCATTTCAAAGTAATTCTAATAAACCAAATTCTTGCTTATTTTTGTTTCATTAATAAACATAATTTGTTTATAGTAATCACTATTCTTCAAATAAGCATAATTAATTTTAGGGAGATAGGAGCTTATAAATGTAAATAATTGTTATATTTTATTAAAAATACCCTGTAAACAATGTCAAGTTGAGTAAGCTTACTTGAGAAAAAACTTAATACAAAAACTGATCATTTGTCCTTTTTTGTTGAACAATAGTCATTCAAATGAGTGAATGAGCCCTGGCTAGCATTATTAAGTGGTTAGAGCATTGGCCCTCACACAGAAGGGTCGAGGGTTCAATTCCCAATTAAGGACACCTACCTGGGTTGCATGTTCATTCCCTGGGGTGGGTGTGGGAGGCCACCAGTCAATGTGTCTCTCTCACATCAATGTTTCTCTCCTCTCTCTCTCTCTTCCTTCCCACCTCCTTTCCACTCTCTGAAAAATCAATGAAAAAAATATCCTCAGGTGAGGATTAAAATAATTATTAAAAATTTAAAAAAAAACAAAATGAGTGGATTAATAAAAACATTGCCTATAAATAAATATATATGCTACCTTCCAATAACTATTTGTGAAGCCACTGAAAAATCATCTCTTCCCTATAGAATTTTGTTGTCCAGTCTTTGTATTTACTCCAATAAGTCTTACTAGTGATTATACAAATGAAAGAGAAAGAAAGAATAAAAACTGATTTTAAGGCTTTTGTGCTAAAACCTATACAAAATAGATCCAGAGACATTGAAGAACTTACATGCATATATGCATATATTCATAGCCCATGGACAGACAATGGTGCAGGGAAGGCCTGGGGAGGCAGAAGGAACAGGGTAGAGGGGTCAATCTAGTGGGAAAAAAGGGAACATCTGTAATACTTTCAACAATCAAGGTAAATTTAAAAAACAAAGTAAAATATAGAAAATGAGAAACAAGATGTATGAAAGAAAATATGAGTTAAATTTCAAATAAAGAAGTTCAACCAACTGTGTCATATGCCTGCATAAATCTATGCACAACATAGATATAGAGCTACAATTTCAGGTAAGAGGTTGGGACTCTTCACTATAAAGTAAGAGCTGAGATAATATATGATCTGTTCACCGAGGAATGTGTGTAGGAAAAGAGCAGCTCTAATTCAAGGACTCAGCTTAGTGTTTGCACATAATTAAGGAATGAGACTTGGAGCCTGCAAGAGAAATAAAAAGTGTGTAGAGAAAAAGCTGTAAACAATAATGAAACTCTTATGAATATATAATATTAAACTATCCTGTCCTTAAAATTCAAAAATAATATCAATGAAACATATACTTTCAGGCATTTTTTTAAATTCTAGGAGTCATGGAAAATGCATAATCATTTTCACTCATGATCCAGAAGCAAGATCTATTTATTTTTTTATGACCCACATTAGAAGTGAAGGTGAGGTCCAGATTAAGAAATAAACTATCTGGCTTTATTATCCCCAAATCAATTTGGTTCTACAATTGCTAACTAAATGTTCAATTTAAAGGACTGTGCAGGACAAAGAAGCAACTGACCCAGTAACTAGTCTCAAAGATATTACAAGCTCAATGCAATAAGGAGACAGTATGTCATGTCAGTACTATAATGAGACAATGCACTATATTACAAGGGCTGAAATTAGGGGTGTGGAACTTAATTTGGGATTTGAGAAGACAGATGATTGTGTCTTACTCTGTAGGAAGAAGATTTATTTAAAGTGAGGAAGTACAACTGGGCATAATGGACGTGTGGCCAAAGAATGCAGGAGTCTTTTATTGACTTCCTGTTCCTACTGTTGGTGAGGGACGAAAACTCACCCTAGGGCAATGGGGATGACCAAACACACGACATCCAACTTGAACAGATGAGATCAGCAGGGCAGAAGGACACAGCCAAATGGGGGTTACATTTGGGAACAGAGTAAATAAGCAAGGGATGTGGGAGGCAGGCTTTGCAGCATCAGGAGGTTGAGGTCACCCTGGTTCCTATGGGAGGATATGATTGGTTGGTTTGAATAATTTTGTGAGTTGGCAGAAAACTGAACCCTACTACTTGGGAATAAGGGGAGATTGTGACAAGTCTCTTTGATAAGGAGGTGATTTGACTAAGGGCCTTTATCTCTGGGAGCATAAAGGAGAGGTGAACTTGCAGGTAGGCAATTTGAGTCCCCTGTTTCACCAGGTGTCAAGGCAATGCATAATATTGGCATTACACCACTCTGTGGAGACAAACGTGGCCACAATACAGAGATGGAAGCATGCATGACCTGTGCAGGGAAGACCTAGGCATTGCCACCTGACACCTATTTTAGGAAAATCCAAAGAACAATGAAGGAAGAGTGGGTTAAGGCTACAGAATTCCTAACAGCCTGACAGAAAAGTATGAATCTTCTGTGAGTGATTGAACACCTTGTTCATTTTCACTATGGATTAAAATTCCTTCAAACACTTTTAAGCAAATGTGTACAGGTATTCAAGTCAATAGTTGGCTTCCTAATTAGAGTCCCTATTAATTTCTGAGTTTTAAAATTTATAAAATGATACTAAATGGGGTCTATGTTAGTATACTTTAACCTAGCACTTCTACTTTATATAACTTTTAAAATACTTATATAAATTAGATTACCTTTTCATTCAGTTTATCTGAATGTATGAGTTTATCCTATATAATAAAAGGCTAATATGCAAATCGACTGAATGGCAAACGATTGGTCGCTATGATGCGCACTGACCACCAGGGGACAGACACTCTATGCAGGAGCTGCGCCCTGGTGGTCAGTGCGTTCCCACAGGGGAAGCACTGCTCAGCTAGAAGCCCTGAGCCGGGCTCATGGCTGGCAAGTGCAGCAGCGGTGGCGGGAGCCTCTCCTGCCTCCACAGCAGCACTAAAGATGTCCGACTGCCTGCTTAGGCCTGCTCCCCATGCAGGGAGTGGGTCTAAGCCATCAGTCGGACACCCCCTGAGGGCTCCCATACTGCGAGAGGGCACAGGCCAGGCTGAGGGGAAACCCCCCCCAAGTGCACAGATTTTGTGCACTGGGCCTCTAGTTGTATTATAATACCTATATAACTAAAATTGAAAACACCTATATAACTAAAATTAAAGATTATACATAAACTAGTCTATCAGATATTGTGATTTAAAGAAAAAGAATTGCTTACATTAGATTATTTAAAATTGTTATTTTAACCAAAAATCAAATTAAATTAACTAAATCTTGTCTAAAATTGTGAGACAAGAAGCAATTTCATTTGCAAAAAGACCATGTTGAGCTGCACTTCAGTTTTAGGGATAATCTTTAATAAGAAAAAAATAAAATATATATATATAATATAGTGTTACTATAATTGGTGTTTTTCTGATGGCTCTGAATATGAACAAACTCCTCAGGGCCCCTCTATACCTGGGCATGCCTAATCCTGATTAATTCTGAGGTGAGATGATACTGCTGCATTCTGTCAGATGTCCTAGCAAAAATCCTGAGCATTTCAGGCACCTAGCCTTCTATCCAGACCCACCCGGAAGCCAGCAGGAAAGGGTAACACCAAATCAGGTGCGGAGGCGAAATGTGTAAGGCGTCCCAGTGACTGGGAGGGAGGACACTGGGCTTACTGACTTGTCATTTACCTACAGCAGCAAGCCAGGTCCTGTCAGTATAAGAAGAGGGGTCCCATCCAGCAGAGGCAGAGTTACCAACTCCCAGCCACTCTCAGTAACAGCTGGAGTAAAAGACTGAGCGGCTGCCACTCAATCTGTCAGGCATCACCACCTGTTATTTACCTAATGCCAAAGGAATTCTTTAATCTTCAGCTTTAAGAGGCCTCCAGGGCTGCTTTGCAGTGACTATAGGGCTAAATTTATTCTGTCAGTAGGAGACCTTAGACACCTGGAAAGCATCTTTGGAAAAGTCTGAAGGACTCCCAGGAGCTAGTGTTTTTGTTGCAAAGGCAGAACTCAAATAAATTCCTGAACATATCTTTTCTGTTAATATGATATGACCATCAATTGTAATGTTTTGGTAATCATTTTACAGCTTTGTTACTGCATTTCTTATTTAAAATAGTACTCTGTGTTCAGTGTGTACTGAAACGCTGTCTCTTGTGCTAACCTGCACGTGTTACTACCCATGCTATAGAATCATGGGGTAAAAAAAGAAAACTGAAGATGGTTGTTTTTCAGATTCTCCGTACACTTAATAAAATACGGTCCATGTGTTGTGAATTATATTTTCAAATCCGCTACATTCAAGGGACCCATATCAAAGCAGTGAAGTCAGTTCTCTGACATAATTAATAACACCATCTTTTATGCTTGGTATTAAAGGCCCACTTTTTTCTCTGAATTAATAAGAAACATAAGGTTTGTTGTGTTTATTTGTTTTTATAAAAGACGTGTGTCTGCAAAAAAAAAAATCATTTTACATATTCATATTATCACCTTCGGCCTCCTCTTTAGCCAATTCAGTTAATTCTGCCCACATAGTTATCTGAGACTCTTATTTTTTATTTGATTCGAATTTACTGGTCACAAAGAATATCGGCAACATTTAGAAACTATAACACTATCCACTTATATGAAACAATACTCCTTTTTTTTAATGCAGTAAAGACTGTTTAAAAAAGAAAAATTTGAATTATAAGGATAAAGGAAATTAACATATGGAAGAGTTTATGCACTCTGCCTCCTACATATTCATTTTATCAACTCCTGGCCTCAATATCTGTTCATTCTACCCACATTCTCAGACTGAGAATCTGGTGCAGGGAAATCTAGAGCATAGAGGGATTTGGGAGGAAAAATAAATACCTAATAAGACAGTTTATTCTCATTCCTGCACAATGCTCTTCTCTAACTTCCTTGTGAAACTGTCAGTAAAGACAATATGAAAGACTTCTTTTCCATAAACAGTGTGTATTAGATATTTTTGAGATATACCCTCAGAATACAATAACTATTAGCCTGGATAAAACATCAAAAACATTTTTTTTCATGGCATGATTGAGTTGAGGGCAGCTAAGAGAAATCATTGAGTGCTGAAGCCATGAGGAAGTAGGAATCCCAAGGAAGCCCTGGAGCTGGTATTTCTCTCAGGGAGCCTAGAATTTGACTTGATAGGATTAAAACTTCATCATGAGCCAGGAGATGAACTGTGGTGCACCCCCAAAATTTGTCAGGCCAAGGAACTTACCATGAAGCATGAATCTACAGTGGTGACTATTTCGACAACTGAAAGAAAAACCTAATTCACAGTTAATGGACATATTTACTTGTCTCTGACTTAAGCTCTAGTAGAACAAAACCAAGAAAAACAAAATGCCTTGTCTGAAAAAACCTAACCACTAATGTACTCACTCTTGTTAGGGGCTAGAATCCACTCTACATGTATGAAAAACAAGCCAAAATAGAATCACAAAAACAAAAACAGAAAGGATGGGCCAATTTCAATGGGCCTATGTTGGTAGTGTTATTTGGTAGTTGGCAGGGATGCAAATCATATTTGGAGCAATAAACCCTAAATGCTGAAATAACTGCCACAGTTAAGTTCCCCAGAACAGATAAGTTCTGTTCATGAGCTCAGAAACTGTCAAAAATTAATAAACACATGAAGAATTACCGCTCACTGATACAATATTAGCAAAAATATCAAATTTTATATAGGAAACTTCATATATTGAAATGATCAGATATAAACTATTTAAAAAGGCTTTTCAGTGTGTTAAATAAAATAAAATATTCAGAATGCTTCATGAATGAATAAGCATAAAAAATAAGCAATCTAATTTGAGAAAGAACCCAGTAGAACTTGTAAAAATGAAATATGTAATAATGAAATCAGAAGTCCTATGAAACTAGCCAAGGAAAGACAACTTAGAATATTCATGAATTGGTTGACAAATCAGAAGAAATTATCCAGATAGAGGCACAAAGAAAAATGAAACTTATTAAGAGAGGGTAATAGATCTGAGGGAGAGCATGAGACTTTCTAATATATATCTAATCAGATTTTTCAGAAGGGCAAATAAAAGGACTGTAAAAGAGGCAATATTTAGGATAATAATGCCTGAAATATGCTTAGAATTGCTGAAAGATACCCAGCTTTAGTTTGGTAATCCAGATAAATATCAAATGAGATAATAAAAAGAAATAAAAACTTAGACAATGTGAAACTAAACTGCCAATACTAACTGTAGAGAGAAAATGTTAAGTGCTATCAGATAGAAAAGACAGAGAATTCACCAAGTGACAAATTAGCCTGAGAGCAGATTTTCTAAAGTAATATAGAAAGTCAGAATGCATGGCACTCTCATCTGAATACAGCTTTCAGTACAGAAGTATGTCTCTAAGGAAGCAGCTTGTTCAGAAATGAATAAGCAACTATATTTTTAGACAGACAAAATCGGAGGAAATTTACTACCAACAGATCTTAACTAAAAGAACTTTTAATTTTGTACTTCAGGAAGAAGAAAAACCATCTGATAAAGAAATCCTGAGATACAAGAAGATGTGAGCCAGTAAGTTATATCCAAGCAAAATCTAATTGTAAAAGATATTAAAAATACAAGGTAGAAATGAAATTTAAACATAAACATTACTAGGCAGAACTCAAGTATGGATAAAAGAAAATAAGTGAGTAATCACAGGTAAACCTTTCATAGGGTTTAATATATTTTGGAAAGAGTGTAGTGAATATATATCCATCAACCTTAGACATGGTTAAATATCTGACTTTAAATACTAAATTAAAATGAATGTGCAGCCCTAACCGGTTTGGCTCAGTGGAGAGCATCGGCCTGTGGACTCAAGGGTCCCAGGTTCGATTCCGGTCAAGAGCATGTACCTTGGTTGCGGGCACATCCCCAGTAGGGAGTGTGCAGGAGGCAGCTAATTGATGTTTCTCTCTCATCGATGTTTCTAACTATCTATCCCTCTCCCTTCCTCTCTGTAAAAAATCAATAAAATATATTTAAAAAAAAAATTAAATGAATGTGCAAAGCCCTGTCCTGTCTTGCTCAGTTGGTTGGGCATCCTCCAGTGCATTGAAAGGTTGCTGGTTTGCTGACAGGTCAGGGCACATACATGGGTGGTGGATTTGATCCCTGGTAGCTGGGACGCAGGAGGCAGCTTATTGATGTAACACTCTCACCTCGATGTGTCCCTCTGTCTCCTTCTTCCTCCCTCCCTCTCTAAAAATCAATGAAAAACCTTTAAAGAATAAATAAAATGAATGTGTAAATTCAAATAACAACTAAAGTGATAGACAGTATAACTTCCAAACCAATATTGGGGGAAAAGAAGAGTGACAAAATATATATTCAAAGAAGCCATACCTCCCAATAAGAAAAGCAAAAAGTAAACGCAAATGTGGTTTTTTAAATGTTGGAAAAAAGTAGCTCTGAATGCAAATAGTAACTATGTTGATTTCTTATTTTTGTCCAGTTTTATAACTTTTATTTCTTTTCCTTGTCTTATTCCTAGTCTTACTGCAATTAGATTCAATTCAGTATAATTTTGAACAAAGGGGCTCATAGAAGCCATCTTTTTATGTGCCTTATGGTCAAGGGAATACTTCCAATAGATCCCAAAAGCAGATAGTAAGCATTTTTAGATACTTTTTACTGGATTAGAGAAGTTTTCTTCTATTGCTGGTTTTAAAAATAAATGTATGACAAGCTTTGTCAGAGTATGCATAATATATTTCCTTTAATCCATTAATGTGTCTGGTTATAGTATACATGCACTAGTGAAATTAATATGAACTAACTGCATATAGTAACTAAATAAGTATCAAGAAGTTAATTTTTTATGAAAAAGTAAATTGCATATTATATGATACCATTTTTAAGATGTCAAAAATATACAAAACAAGCCCTACCCAGTGTGGCTCACTTAGCTGGTTCATGGATCAACACTCAACAACAGAGTGTGAAATAGTAGCCGGGTGAAATAGCAGTTTCTTTGTAAAGAATGATTGAGGACCTTAGGTTTTTTGTGGTTTTTAAAAAAATATATTTTATTGATTTTTTACAGAGAGGAAGGGAGAAGGATAGAGAGTTAGAAACATCGATCAGCTGCCTCCTGCACACTCTCTACTGGGGATGTGCCCACAACCAAGGTACATGCTCTTGACTGGAATCGAACCTGGGACCCTTGAGTCCGCAGGCCAACACTCTATCCACTGAGCCAAACCGGTTAGGGCGAGGACCTTAGGTTTTAGGGCAATGGCGGTGCTCAGACATACAGCAAGCTTCTACCTTAATGGAAGAGGTCTAAACTTGATATCAGCCCAACCAGTGTGGCTCAGTAGTTGAGTGTTGACCTGTGAATCAGGAGGTCGCCGCATATGCCCAGGTGACCGGCTCCATCCCCAGTTGGGGGCGTGCAGGAGGCAGCCAATCAATGATTCTCTCTTATCATCGATGTTTCTCTCTCTCCCTCTCCCTTCCTCTCTAAAATCAATAAAAATATATATTTTTAAAAAACAACTGACATCATATCCAAAAGCATAACTTTGAATTGCAGTTTAATAGATGTAGAGACACTTGATTATTAAAAGTTTCTACAAATCAGGAAAATTATGATGATAAAAATATAGATGGAACCACAGAGCAGTAATGAAAATAAAATTATAGAAATACTTCAAGAAAAATATTTTAAAATCTGAACAGAATATTTCTGAGATAGCAATGTTCCCCTAAGGCTAGTGAACAAATCCAAAAGATATAAAAAACAGCAACAATAACAAAATAAACAAAACTACCCAGTGATTTTGATTTTATATCGCCAGGGATTTTTAGAAAAAAATCACAAATGACTGATTTGTTACTATAAAAAATTGCCTCTTCCAATGATCAACTTTAGTAATTGGTCACTAGAAATGTGTGAGGACAATAAATCATTTGAGATTTTTAAAGATAATGCAAAATAAGAATACTGTGTCACACAAAATATTAGCATATTTAATAAAATTTATGAAAAGTGCTTGGCCGAGAAAGGATCTGGATCGTAGTACACTCTCAGTAAGTTCTACTCCTATTTTTCTTTACTAAATATTCTTGCTACGAAATGCAGTTGCTCCAACACCTGTGACTTTTTCCCATAAGAGAAAACAAAGGGATTTACAGAGAAAAAGTCTTCAATTTCTCCCTAATTGACTTCATAGAGAACAATCCTTTTAAATCTTGTACAGTAAGTCCTCATTTAACATCATTCATAGGTTCTTGGACGTGCAACTTTAAACAAAAGGAAAGGACCTATAATGAAATCAATGTTATCATAGGCTAAGTGATATAAAAAATAGTTCACTTCCTACACATATTTCTGGTCATAAAAACATCATCAAACTTTTCAATAAAGACTCACAATTCTAATATTAACATTGAAATAAATGTGAGCCAAATGCACACATTTAAGAAAAATGAATAAAATCCAGTAAGGTCATTCTTTTCCAATCCACCTTTTCCAGTTCAGAGTCATGGGTGACTGGAACCTCTTGAGCCAGCTCACAGCACAAGGAGGGACCCAATCCTGAAGAGAACACCTTTCCACACGTGACACACTCACGCGCACCATACCCTCATTCAGACTGGGACAACTTACACACACCAATAGCCTGACCTGCAGTTCTCTGGGATGTGGGAGGAAACCGGAGTACCCAGAGGAAATCCATGCAGACATGGGGAGAGCCTCTATGCTCCACACAGACAATGGCCCTGCTTGGAATCAATTATTTTCCCTCATTAATGTTATAATGAAAGGATGTTGAACAAGATGATGTTATTAGAGAATCTGGTGTATATGACTCGATTATATTTCAGACATCACTTTAAATGACACCTCCTGGGAGAGAGTTTTGTTTTCTTTTTTACATCCTACTGTAAAGGATTTGTCCAGTCACTCTATATCATAGTACCCTATTTTTAAAAATTCCTGTATATAACTTAATTCTATCTGATTTTTAGCATTCATTTATATGGTTACAATGTTTCTCTGTCTTCTAAAATATAAGCTGCAAGAAAGAAAATTTTCTATCTTCTATATCAATATATCAATGCTGAATGAACATAAAAATAATCAGTTCTCGTTACCTGTAAGAATGAATGAGAAAACGTTGGTTTGTTCCATGGCTGCTCTATTCTAGAGGAGAATAGATGTTGCTTAGAATTTCATCATTGCTTTATCTGCTTTCTTGGAAATAAGAACTCTGGCATTGGTGGTTAGGCTAAAATTCATTTGCCATAAATCATCGCTGATGGGGCTGTTATTGAGATCTCATATTTACTGAAAAAGCCTTTTTAACAGGAAAAAAACAAATAGCTCTGGCCATTCAGTGCAATTAGTTGGCATCTTTCCATGCTTTTCTCTAGTTTCCAATAGCTTAATATACATTTAAAGATCTCCAATCATCTGCTCAGTACCACTTGGAAGAGAAACAAGAAAACCAAAGACAAGCTACACTGGAAGTTATTTGGCATCTGAATGTACAAATACTGAGACATAGAACTCTAATTTTAGTTAGAGATATTTTGAAGGACAGAATTAGCAAGCCTTGAAATTTTTAAAAATCAATAGGTAATAGTAAAATTAGTAACAGTTATTACTTCTATAGTGTTTACTCTCCACTGGAAACTCTTCAAAGGTATTTATAAACATTCGTTCATTTTAATATCAATAACTACCCTAAGAAGTTGGTACTATTTTTACTTTATTTTAGAGATAAAGAAGCTGAAGCACAGAGAAGAAATATAATTCACCCAATGTCAAGCAAGTAATTAGTATCTGAGGCCATCTGAATCCAGGATCTGTGGTTTTAGCCAATTAAAAGATAGGATGGAACACCTTCTCCCAGCATTAGTCATCCCTTTGGCTTAAATGTTAATGTCTTTAATGTTCAAATAAAAATAGACACATTATCATAATGAATATGTTACTGTAAATTAATTGATGTAAAAAGTATTACAACCATCCTGAATTAATGTAATAGTAACATTTTATTAAAGGATATGTAGAGGAGAAACATATGAAATACCACTAAACAGAAGAGTAAATCTAGAAGAATTCTTGACATGTTGTATAATATTAACACTGAAATTCTGGTAATTCAGGCAGAAGGTTAGAAAAAAAAGAAATTTTACTCATTGACATTGTTTATGTAGGCATAGCAGACTATATTTAGATGGCCGTCTTTAATTCTTTCTGCAAATTTGAATAGCATACTCAGGAAAAAGATATTGGGAGAAGAACTGAAATAAAATAAGCACCCATATATTCAGGTTTATGATAGTGTTAAAACCCTAAAAGCTAATCTGACAATGCATATGAATAGAAAACTCACACATATATATTCTTCATATATACATATATATAGTAAATATTCACTTTCTAGTTATCTTAAACGTGCAAATTAAAACAATGTGATATGCCTTAAAACATACTTGTAAAAAGTTCAAAATAACAATGGCAAATGCTTGGCCTTTCAGCATTAATTACATTAGATTGAACATGCATGCTTTTTTCCTATTCCCACTAATATTTTCTAAAGTTATTTTAAAAAATAAAATGTGCGCTAACCGGTTTGGCTCAGTGGATAGAGCGTCGGTCTGCAGACTGAAGGGTCCCAGGTTCGATTCTGGTCAAGGGCATGTACCTTGGTTGTGGGCATATCCCCAGTAGGGGGTGTGCAA
>NW_005353634.1:78376-112632 GCF_000412655.1 Myotis brandtii
CTCTCCCTTCCTCTCTGTAAAAAATCAATAAAATATATTTTAAAAATAAATAAATAAAATATACAAAACTATTATAATCAATAAAAAAGAGAGAGACATCAGTGAGAAAAAATTAAAACATATTTGGGCAAGATAAAAAGCTCTCGGAGGAGTGTTACTGATTTAACTTGCAGGAGGAATCAGCAATTCAATGTCGTACAGAATTGTTTCATATGGAGGAGAGGTTCTGGGGTGATGTCACTGACCACTGTGAAGTGTACAGATTAGAAAGAGGGGGAGAGGCCAGGAGCTGGTCAGAACATCTTCACAGAAAAGATGCTCCCTCTTCCCATGCCTAAAATATCAACCCAGAGCTAACCACTGTTAGAGTAAAATTCAATGAGTATTAACTTCTATCAGTGGTTCTCAACCTTCTGGCCCTTTAAATACAGTTCCTCATGTTGTGACCCAACCATAAAATTATTTTCGCTGCTACTTCATAACTGTAATGTTGCTACTGTTATGAATCGTAATGTAAATATCTGATATGCAGGATGGTCTTAGGCGACCCCTGTGAAAGGGTCATTCGACCGCCAAAGTGGTCGTGACCCACAGGTTGAGAACCACTGTTAGATCATCATATGAATGAATCGATTTGATTCTCAAAACAAACAAATGACTTAGGTGGTAATTTTATCCCCAGATGAGGAAACACAAGGAGGTTCACAAACTTGCCCAAGTTCCCCAGATAAAGAATGACAATAGGGATTTGAACCCATGTAGTCACACCTATGGGCCCCTGTTCTAAACCAGAAGGCTAGATCTGTTGCTTTTCATTCTTAAGCAGAAGAAAAATCAGAAGGTTATTTTCTAGAGAAATTAAAAAGATGAGATGCCAGGCATAATGTATACTAGTGACTGGAAGTGGGGAGGGGAAGATAATGTTTAAATTACTACAAATGAAACAGCCATCAGCTCCCTCGATAGTGAGAGGATGGACTTGGACAAGGAGGGGAGAGAAAGAGAGGCGGGCCAACAAGGCATTGAGAAGTACACAACTCTTACGAATTTAGTATGACATAGCCATTTCTTTGTAAAGAAGCCAATCACAGGTTTGAATGATTGAGGATCTTCAGGTTTTAGAGCAATGGTGGTGCTCATACATACAGTAAACTTCTGCCTTAATGGAAAAGATCAAAACTTGACATCACAGCCAAGAGCATAACTTTGAATTGCAATTAAATGGATTGCCAAGACACTTGATTATTACAAGTTTCTACAAATCAGGAAAATTATGATGATAAAAATATAGATGGAACCACAGAGCAGAAATGAAAATAAAAATTATACAATACTACCAGAAAATATTTTTAAATCTGAACAGAATATTTTTGAGATAGCAAGCAGTATTCCCCTAAAGCCAGTACCAAATCCAAAAGGAAAAAACACAGCAACAATAAGAAAATAAACAAAACTACCCAGTGATTTTGATTTTACACCACAAGGGGATTTTAGAAAAAAAATCACAAATGACTCTGATTTGTTACTATAAAAAATTGCCTCTTCCAATGATCAATTTCAGTTAATTGGCCAACTATAAATGTGTGAGGGCAACAAATCAATTGAGATCTTTAAAGATAATGTAAAATAGGAGTTCCCCTAAAGCCAGTACCAAATCCAAAATAAAAAAAACACAGCAACAATAAGAAAATAAACAAAACTATCCAGTGATTTTGATTTTACATCACAAGGGGTTTTTAGAAAAAAAATCACAAATGACTCTGATTTGTTCCTATAAAAAATTTCCTCTTCCAATGATCAATTTCAGTTAATTGGCCAACCATAAATGTGTGAGGGCAATAAATCAATTGAGATCTTTAAAGATAATGTAAAATAGGAATATCGTGCCACAAAAAATATTGTCATATTTAAGAAAATGTATGAAAAGTGCTTGGTTTCATAGTACATTCTCAGTACACTCACAACATCCTCCCATTTTCTTTATTAAATATTCTTTCTACAAAATGTAGTTGCTCCAACTCCTGTTATATTTTCATGAGATCTCTGAAGTCGAAATCCTCTCTTTTCAAATAACTTAAACCTAGATTGGAATAAATTATGCCCTGGAAGATTTAGGATCATTACTGTATTATCCATTAAATTATACCTAAATGTTGTATACATACTTCTATATATAATTATGTATGTACTAGAGGCCCGGTGCACAGATTCATGCACTGGTGGGGTCCCTCGCCCTGGCCTGTGGGTATCGGGCTGAAACTGGCTCTCCAACATCCCCTGAGAGGTCCCAGATTGTGAGAGGGCACAGGTCAGGCCGAGGGAACCCACTGGTGCACAATCGAGGCCCGGGAGGGACTGCAGGAGGGCTCCAGGGCATGTCCGGTCCATCTCACCCAGTCCTGATTGGTGGGACCCCAGCAGCAAGCTAACCTACCGGTCATGCCATCTGCCCCCTGGTGGGCAGTGCATGTCATAGTGACTGTTCGAATGAATAGTCGGACATTTAGCATATTAGGCTTTTATTATATAGGATTATATTTTAAAGTTTGAAAATGAATATCTCTAAGATGGCTAAATTATTGCTCTCATTTCCGCTGACTGCAGATGTCTTGTGAAAACACATGATTGATTGACATCAGAATTATCATTATCCTTATAAATGATAAGGAAGAGTCATCTTCAGTTTTCATTCTGTTCAGGTAGCGAAAGACCCACCCTTTCCACAGCTTTATTTTTGCCTTTGGCCTTGGTGGTGATCAAAATAACACTAAATCTCTTCACCACTGGTTTAAAGTGCTTTTAAATCCACATTTATAATAATGAATCATCCTTGTTTGTTTACCTAAGGTGTCAGAAGTGACAGCAAAGGCAGCTAGGGTAATTGAAATTCTCATTTAAGCAATTCAACTGAAAGAAGCCCATCAATTGGCCTTGTGTGCTAGAGAACAAACCTCTCTCTGCTTCCTCCTCCTTGAAAATGTTACTAAAGCTCTTATTTTTAATTCTTGATTCATATCCATTATCACTGAAAAATGTCAGTTCTAAATCTGAAGCAACTTTCATTATTTGAAAAGTAGTGTTAAAAGTATTTAATTCAGGGACATAAAAAGCCTGGAAATGTGAACAAAAGCCTTTAATCTGAGTGTCATTTGAACACCACTTTTGTCCTTTGTCATTCCCCTGGTGAGGGGTCACCGACAATTAGGGACCGCTATCCAGAGTTCCCTGAATACAGATCACCATTGGAGGCATGGGAGTTTTGTCCTTTGTCATTCCCCTGGTGAGGGGTCACCGGCAATTAGGGACCGAGTTCCCTGAATACAGATCACCATTGGAGGCATGGGACAGAAATACAAGCTAACAATTATGAGTTTAAGAGAAGCTCTACAGATAAGAAACCTTTTCTTCCAGATACTATGTCAGACTTACACTGTTAGAATTATGGGCCTTAAAGACTGAATAAATCTTGCTCTCACACATAGCTTACCATCAGTAATACTATCATTAGTGGTAGTTAAAAAATCATTAAGAGACATACAGAAGAGGATTAGGGACAGGAAGAAAGCAGATATACTCAGACCATAATAAAAATCTTAATTGAAATTTTAAGTTCTTATGCCAATTGATAGTTTGCTTTTCAGGTAGGAAAAGTTTTAGTGTTTTGTATGATGAGGACAAACTCAAATATTGCAAACTTTCTACACCAGTGTGAACTGGAAGGCTTAAGGGTACAGTGTTGGGGCAGCACAGTGTCTCCTTTGCTAGAGATATGTGGCTAAAGAGATGTGTCAGAATCAGGTGACAGACATTAGAGAGGTTATGGGAATATCATTTCTTTTAGAAAAGGCAGAAAAGTGAGGAAATCTATAGATAGATAGGTGTTTAATTCCCATTTACCAAAATTTGTAAAGATTGATTTCAGTTAGAAATTTACTCTCCTTGAGCAAGACAACTAAAACAAAATAAATGTGTAATATTGTACCTTTGTCTGCCATTTGTTAACATTATGGTATGAAAGACAAAATTAAGGAGATGGTTTTATTCAGGCTAATGCAATAGAGAAAAAATTTATTAATGAACAACTTCTCAAAGGAAGAGGGCCTGAATTGTATAGAGACAGGTAAATAAGAATGATCTGGGAGTCCTGGGTATCATGAGGAAAGATGGAAATAGTCTTATCTGGAATAGACAAGGGTAGAGATGCTCCTTGCCATCAGCCCTATCCCCGAACATAGGGTGAGGATTTTGCAATCTTTGGCTGCTTTCTGGGACCACAGGTCAAGTTCAACAATGCCCATAGTGATGATAAAATTGTCAATGTTGAGAATTACTGAATCCTCACCTACAACCTACTAGGCACATGGCTTTTAAAATGTATACTATGCTGCCATTCCTCTTAATGTCTGTGCCTGGGCCCTCTCCTGTGGTAGTTTGTGTTCCACATGTGCTGCTCCTGAAGTTTGCACCTGAGAATCCAAAGATACACAGAGCAGACCCAGCCAGCCCTCAACGTACAGATAACACATTTGCTGTTGTGAGTAGCTAAGATGTGTAGCTGTTTATTAAAACAAACACTCTTCCTTGTCTCATCACAGTATTTGTACATATGAACTTAAAACTTCCTAGACCTCATAGCTGTGCTTTAAATGTGTAAATCCTCACATCATTATTGCATCTAAGAGCATGCCTTTTGACAGCACTCTCAGTGGGAGGGCTTTTCCAAAGCTATCAAACTACATGTCTTTTGTAAAACATGGTTCAAATTTATTGGGTTATCGTTTTTTGATCCATCATTCTAAATAGAACATAGAGATTAAAGGCTGAAAACAGCTTAGTTAAGCTTTCTATTTTTTTCTCTCTCTCTTTTTTCAATAAATACTACTCCCCGATAATAATCCTTTTTAAAAAAATATGTTGTTATTGATTTCAGAGAGAGGAAGGGAAAGGGAGAGAGAGAGAGTAACATCAGTGATGAGAGAGAATCATTGATCAGCTATATGCCTCCCACTGGGGACTGAGCCCACAACTTGAGCATGTGCCCCAACCAGGAATCAAACTGTGACCTCCTGGTTCAAGGGTCTATGCTCAACCACTGAGCAACACTGGCTGAGCTAAGTTTTCAATTCACATATTTATTGTAAAAGAGTGAGTATGTGACATGAGGGTGTTTAAGCAAAGAGGATATTTAGTGGAAGAGGAGGCTTTGAGATCTTCAGATTATTTGAGTCAACTGCCTTCAATGTCTGCTTGTTAAATCCACTTTTTAAAAAAGTATAACACTTAATTTAAAAGTGAACATTTTAGTATAATGAAGAAGAATGAAGTTGGTAACATGCATTCAGTCTCATATGAAAATATATTATACTTGGAAAATCAAAATTGTCAAGCAAAAATCATAATTAATTTCAGATTATGATATAACCATATAACTATGATATTGCTTTCTTTTACTGAATGGAAATTGAAAAGAGGGATCATTTTACCCTCAAAGTCATTAATCTCTTAGTATAGACTCAAAATAACCAAGATATAGGAGATAATGTGTGGCTGTCATCATGATCACAGCAGAAAATATTTCCTATTTTTCATGATTATTCTAATGTGATTCTTTTCTGAAGTCATTAACACAGTTTAACTTCACACTAGTTCATTCTTCCTACATGCTCATAAAGGTTCTTTCAATTTAGAAAGCTTTGTCCTGAAAATTAAAAGTACCGTATTTTTCCGTGTATAAGATGCCCCCAATTTTTCCAACCCAAAATTAAGAAATCATTATTTTAAACATTTTGGTTTTCCTCTTAAGGCCTTCTTCTTTTTTGGCATAATACCACATTATGGCCAGATCATGAGAATTTTTGCTTCATATTACACAGTGTTTTACAAAGTATCATACTTTAAAAAGATATTAGCTTGTAAGAACATGTAATAAATAACTTCAAAATGCAATGGGTATTTAATTTTAAAGCATGCCTTTAACATTTATGTAAAACGTTTTTTGTACTCGTCCAATAGAAACTTATCTGGCCACTGGGTAAAGCTAGCAATAAAACTACTGGTCTGCAATGTGTTAAGGAGTTGTTCTTCCTGTTTTCTCCAAAATCTGATCATATACACTCAGGGGGAGGAGGTCCAAATTGCCTCTCTGCAGCTCTATTTCCATGCTCGTTTGCATAGCTGATTACATTCAGTTTGAATTTTGCAGAGTAAGACAATCACTTACCAGTATTTATCTTTTTATTTATTTTTTAATATATTTTTATTGATTTCAGAGAGGAAAGGAGAGGGGAGAGAGATAGAAACATCAGTGATAAGAGAGAATCATTGATCAGCTGCCTCCTGCATTCCCCCCACTGGGGATGGAGCCAGCAACCCAGGCATATGCCCTTGACAGGAATCGAACCCTGGACCCTTCAGTCCGCAGGCCAACACTCTATCCACTGAGCCAAACCAGCTAGGACTATCTTTTTATTTTTTCACATCTTTATGGGCTCAGAACCCTCTGGTCCCTGTTGCATCTGTGCACTCTCCACCTCCACCTCCAATTACAGCATCAGCTGACAATAGGCTCCTGATTAGAGGAAGCCTGTTTGACAAGGTATGGGCAGCTACACACCCACTGGGCTCCCTCCTCGGCTGACTTCCATGTATAAGATGCCCTTCAGATTTTCAGTCTTATGATTTCAGAAAAAAATAGCATCTTACACACAGGAAAATACGGTAAGTGCTGCAAATTACACTGAAGCCTCCATTTTCATGGTTAAGTTCTTAATGTGTTCCTGGATATTTTTATCCTAACGAGATGTCAGATGGGTGCCAGCCAACAGCTGGCAAAGCACAAAGGAATTTGGAAATACCTGTGAAAATAAATCCTAATCTAATTAGTCATGAGAATCTGAGAAAATTTCCTTAATACTATTCTTAAAAAATGGCCCAGTTTATGTAAAATACATGTAAAGCACAACACTTTCTTCTTAGATATTATTATACAAATCTTATTACAAGTGTGAAAATATTTGACAAATGCCAATGAGAAGTGTTCTACATTTTAAACTTTTTGAATGTCATCCTTAAACAAGTCTGCATATCCTATGTTCTCCCTTGACCCCAGATCTTTAAATTGTGTGATCTAATTTTAAATCCATTGTTTTTAGATTACTTTTTATGAAGTATGATCATCTTTAATCATCTTTAACTGACACACATCAGTGAACCCCCAAGATAAAATACAGCAATTTAGGTAAGTTAAAACTCATAAAATGAAATCCTTTCTAGAAATTTGTAACTTTTTAATTTGAAATAATTTTAGACTTAGAGAAAACTACAAAAACAGTACAAAAAATCTGAATGTCCCTTACCCTAATTCCTAAAATGACAATAAATTATTTATTTATTGTTCACAATTTTACTTATTTTCAACATTTTACTACAATTCCGCACTTGCTTTCCATTTGCTCTCTCCCCCATTTATCTGTCTCCCTCTCCTCACCTCACCTCTCCTCGCTCTCTCTCATTAATCATTCTTGAAATTAGTCAATTTAATTAGTATTTCCAAAGAACCAAATTTTTTTAAATCTTTATTGTTGAAAGTATTACTACATATGTCCCCCTTTTCCTCCCATTGACCCCCTTCCAGTTAACCCCTGCTCCCCAACCCAGGCCCTCACCACCCCACTGTCTGCGTCCATGTTATGCATGTATGCACACAAGGCAAAGAACCAAATCTTTAGTATTTTTATAGTTCCATAATGTTTCTTTGATTATCATTATCTTTCTTCTGCCTTTGTATGCATTTTTGTTCTTTTCCTAATTTCTTAACATAGATGCTTAGCTCATGAGTTTTCACCTTCTCTTTTATGTTAATATAAACAATTAAAGCCAAAAATTACTACCTATTGATTACTTTTGAAAACTTTTAATATCTTTAGATTTATTCAGTTTTACTTATTTCTTGTACTTTTATCCTTTCATCCATAGATCCCATAATAGTGTGTTTTTGATTTTTCAAGCCACTTCCCTATTATATTGTGATTTAATTTTATTTTGTTTGGAGATGGTCATATGTGTAAAACACTATAAGTACTCTACCGGTATACTAGTATATAATTAATTTTGTAGGTTAATTTAAAAAAATGTTATTATCGGTTGTTGGGTACAGTGATCAAAAATATTGTGTAGGTCAAATTGGCTGTACTACTAGTAAAATTTTTGTCTGCTTTATCTATTTAGTACTAAGAGGTGTTTTAAAATATACTATTGCACTGGTGGATTTGTCAAAATTACTTGTAATTCTATTAGTTTCCACTTTGCATATTTTGAAACTATTAGATGAAAACAGGCAATAACCTTCATATCTTTATTGAAAATGTTTTTTAAAAAAAATATATTGCCCCTATCATCAAGAAGTATTTATGAATGCAGCTAATATTGCATCCAGCATTTTTAATGGTGCTATAATATGATAGATTCTTTTGCCTCTAGACTTCAGAATGGTACCAAAATATCCCTAGTATGAGAAGACAATCCTATGAGTATAAACTTAATATTTTTGCATCCTATTTTCATAATTGAGATTTGCCTATTTTTTTATTTATCTATAGTGTCATGAAAAGTTACCCAATATAATAATTTAAAATGCCTTCTCCTTTTTCCTTTGCTCTAAAAAAGTTTCTGTACCATAGGTATAACCATTCTTTTGAAGTTTAAATTCTTAACTATATAGGGCCTTAATTAATTAGTATTATCTGATATAAAAATGAGTTTTTTTTCATTTACTTATACATTTTAAGGGGTTATAATTAATACTGTTTATTTTGTAAATTTAACTTTCCCTTGGGTTATTTATTTTTTGTCCTTTTTAAAATGTTTTTATTTATTTCAGAGAGAGGAAGGAAGAGGGAGAGAGAGATAGAAACATCAATGATGAGAGATAATCATTGACCAGCTGCCTCCTGCACTCCCACTGCTGCGGATCAAGCCCACAACCCAGGCATGTGTGTTGACCCGGAATTGAATTGGGATCTCCTGGTTCATGAGTCGATGCTCAATCACTGAGCAACATGGGCTAGGTAATAATTTCTTTTAAAAAAAATTACATTTTTCTTTTTATAATCAAAAAATATTTACATTTAACTAAATGTATTAACTGGTACTAACCACAATTTTTATACTTTCTATTTGTATCCATTTTCCATTTTATTGCAGCACAATGTGAAAAAATTATTTTCGAAAAGTTCAAGTTGGTCAATTGCCTCAGTCTTTATCTATCTAAAAATGCATTCGTGTTGCAATTTACCTGAATGATTGTTTAGTAAGGTTCAGAGTCCTACATGAAAAAACTATCTTTTCCTCAGCTCTATGAAATTCACTGCAATGATGAAAGCATGAACACTGGAGCTAAGCTGATGGATTTGGTCCCAGCTCTGTCAATGTCTTGTGGCAGGCTCTTGCATTACTCATTGGACATCTGGCCCTCCCTTGATTTTGAACTTGGCACTATTCATTATACCCACCTCTCTTTAGGTTTGAGACAGGTTAGTGAGAAGCTAGAAAAATTCCTTGGCAAGGGAAACTGAGATTGTTGATTTAAACTGGCCTCATCCTTCAACCTCATTCACCTGCCTCCTTCTTCCTTATATAAGCACTAAGCCCTCAGAACAATAAGGTTCTGATCAGCATCAAATAATCTTAGAAACAAAGACCCAGGTCTGTTGACCACAGAGACAGTTTTGGTCAAATTAGAGACAACATCTAGGCCTCAGTTGTGTTTCAGCTCCAGGCCCAGAAAAGCAGCAAAACCAGATGAAGTAATGCCATGGCTGACATCAGGACCAGATGTAATGATGAATGATCCCCTACACTAGCACCAGCCAATCAGTGGAGACCATGACCCTGACCCTATGGTTTTGATGAATCAGCATATTAACAGACACACCTGGAAAGCTGATGAATATTCCATTGTGATCCTCCACTGAGACCTCCCCTAAAGTTCCTGAGTTAGGAAACACATAAAACCACTGACAAAGGACCAGTGCATGCTCGCTCTTGCTCTCTCTCAGCAGTGGTTCTCAACCTTGGCTGCACATTAGAATTACCTGGGAATCTTTTTAAAATCCTGATTTCTGGGCCTCATCCTCCAGAAATTCTGTTTCTTTGTTATGGGTTGGGGCCACAACATTAGTAACAAAGAAACAGAATTTCAGAGGATGAGGCCCAGAAATCAGGATTTTAAAAAGATTTCCAGGTGATTCTAATGTGCAGCCAAGGTTGAGAACCACTGCTCTAAAGTATGCCCATGCCTTCTTTCTTCAGGCATGTATCTCTGCTTTCTTTCTCCTAAGCTCTAAAGATTTCCATGAGAGTTGCAACTAGGGGAGCATTGAGCAGTAGCAGCTTGTCTTAGGCTAATCCCTCCCACCCCCAATATGTCTGCCAGGGCCCTACTGCCTCTGTAACTTGTTTCCTGAGTCCACAAAGCCCAGCTGGCTCCCTTCTCCTGCCTCTGTGACTTTCTAAAAGGCCAAGGCAGCTCTCTGAGCAGTCCACTGGAATCTTCTCTTCCAGTATACTTTTGCTTTGCATGATAAAAAAACATTTTCTTGTACTAGAGTTCTTGGCTCTAAATTCTTTCTTTTCCAAACTCAAGAACTGAGAGCTGACTTTGCCAGTAAGGTTGGAGCAGTAAATACATCGCTTTGAGTTCATATGAAAACTCATCATGTAGCTTATTATATTCACCTGAACACTGTAAACTCTGTGATCTAGCTTTTGTTTACTCTGGGAATATTCTGTGAAAACAGACTCAGAATTTTAAGGAGTTATTATCTACATTCATGTAAACTAAAGGCATAGTCTTCATATTTAGTAAAAGAAAACTTAAATTTAGCCAACTGCCAAGAACAGTAAAATATAAGTTCTTATTTTGAGTAACACTCTTGCTATTGTTTAATATCATGTAACAGTGTTTGATGAGGTGTAAGATTATTTAATTAATTCTTCTAATGTTTTCTATAACCTTTTTTCGGAATTTTCTATCTATAACATTTAATTGAGAGAGACTGCGAATAATCAATTGTATATGATCAGTGAAATGTATCCTCTTTTTTTTTAATTCCCCACAGAATGTATGGACTGCAAACACACCACTAGGTACTGTGCGTATCAGTGCTTCCCCTAACCAGTTTACAGCTGGATTAAGATTCCAATTTTAAAAAATTCCCTGAAGACCTGCATTCTTTCAAGGTCTGCTGCTTTTGCCATTAAACTTTGACAAACATGAGTAAAATGGCATTATCTCTATAGAAAAGACTTATTTCCCTTGCCAGATAGCCATTATTTTGTGCAGTTAGAAAACACATAATCTAGTTTATTTCAACTACTTTTAATACAGTGGCACAATGAAAAGAAATAAGTTATGGCTTGGATATACAGGGTGGAAAGCCCCAGAGGCTTCAAGGTACACTGGTGTTGGGTAAATTAAATCTCTAACAAAAATACTCTGTCGATTCAATTTAGCTTTCATATTTTGTACAGATAGCTTTCTAATTTTATTAATGAGAAGAATTTTTAGATAATATCTAAGACTATGTCCCAAGTTATTCACCATTTGGTATATGTTAGGAAATGCAGCTAAAATAGTGAACATAATGACTGACTGAAAAAGAATATGTTAACTGTGCTAATTTTCATTTCCTGTCTTCATTGATGGGGGTTGGTGGAGAAGGTCTGTTTGTTTAGCCTGAGATGCATTCATTTCCATACAAAGTAGGTATCTTAAGTAAGGACTCCTTATTTAAAGACCACATTCTTCTTTACATTTAGAAGTTGGCACACACGGAATTACTGCATTAAAACAGCTAATGCCTTTGAGAGAAGTTGCAGTCAGTTTAAAATCCCTAAAATATTTTGAAAAAGGTAACTTGAAGGGGAAATGATTCATCATCTAACTTTTTCTGGAGACATAAATCAATGCAGTTAGAAGACCAACTTTTTAATCTAAGTTTTATAAAACCTTTTAAAGAAATGTAATGTATAATATGTTAGGTATTTTCTTTTAAGGCCATTTCCGACATTTCTTAAATACTCTGAGACAAAAGAATGTCAATTAATTTTACTTCTCCTGAGCCACTAACTGCCATGATAGGTTATATACTATTATTTATTATTAATTTTATACCCGACATATAAGTAATTATAAAGGTAATCTCTCACAGTTAAAATGGTGCTATAATTTACACATGGAAGGATTGGGCCCAGCACTAAATTTTTGTGTCTTCTCCCTAAAATAAAGTCTTTTACCTTGCTAATTGATTCCTGAATTTCTATGAACTTTGTTGACTTCTTGTGTGTAAAGGTTTGCTCCCCCAACCCTCAGAATAATGTTAATAAAAAGCTACAAAAAATTCAGAATGAAAGGTCACATTCTCTATTTTTCTAAAATAAATAAAAATGGACTAGCCACGTTAGGGAATCCAGCATATTTTTCTGCAGCCTATTGCCACTACTTCTCTCCCATGGATGATCTGAGAATCTCCAGACACTTGGGAATTAAAATCCAAAGCACAAGCCCATTATTCTCTCTCCAAAGAGCATTCCTATTACCAATCATCCAGCTATACTGTTGTTTTTCTTGTTGCCAGTGACAATTAGTAAATGAGACCTCAACCAAGACTGTAGTTAGGAGGGCCTGTAGTTAGGGGGAGCTCTCACACCCATCCATTTATTGCCTTTGTCCCAAACAGGAAGAGACATGTTTTGCATCTCCAAGAGGGTATTTTCTACTCTACTACCCCAGTAGGAGCAGAGAAGATTTTCTGCTCCCCTGACAACAGCTCAGCCAATGATAGACTGTCACAATAAAAAGCTATTACACTTTGATGTCAGGCCGGTGTGGCTCAGTGGTTGAGGGTTAACCTATGAACCAGGAGGTCATGGTTCAATTCCTGGTCAGGCACAAGCCCAGATTGTAGGCTTGATCCCCCAGTAGGGAGCGTGCAGGAGGCAGCCAATTAGAGATTCTCTCTCATCGTTGATGTTTCTCTCCTTTCCTCTCTGAAATCAATTTAAAAAATTGATTACACTTTGAACTCCCAATTTCCTCCATTATACTTTTTGTTTATAATAGCTCCTCTTAAATTCCACTTTCATATAGTATATACTAGAGGACCGGTGCAGATTCATGCACCGGTGAGGTCCCTCAGCCTGGCCTGCGGGGATCGGGTTGAAACCAGCTCTCCGACATCCCCCAAGGGGTCCCGGATTGCGAGAGGGTGGTTCTCAGGTGACACACCCCAGAATTGGGCTCCCTCCTCTCTGGTTCTGGGTGCGTTACCCAAGAACCGCAGCTGCCAAGTCACTGCAGCTCGGCAGCTCCTGTGTTGAGCGTCTGCCCCCTGGTGGTCAGTGCACATGATAGCTACCAGTCAGATGGTCAAACAGTCAGCTGGTTGCTTAGGCTTAGGCTTTTTGCTTGTCCTAAATTACAAATCTGTACTATTCATGAATAAACCCATTTTTGCTGATAAAATACTAAATAAACTGGGGTTGTTTGTTGTTGTTTTTTTAAGGTCAACATACCATCTTGTACCACTGTTGAACACTAAGTCCTCTGCCATCCATAGCAACCCCTTTAGGTCTCGACAGCAGTCAAATTTCACTGGCCAAAAATGCAGCAAACTTGTGCTACCTAAGCTACATGTATATTTTCTAATTCCAGGCAACTTCCTACATTTAAATATTAAATCCAAAGAGTATTACTTCTTTTTCTGGGAAATATGTCTTGGTGATCTCCTAGCAGTACTTTGATTTTGAAACTAGCATGATTGGCTACCATATCCATTTTCTCCAGAAACGCTTTCTACTCCTTGGTGATAATTTTTCCTCCTAAAGGTTGTTAAATAGGCTTTCACTATTCCCTTTTCATCACTTCCATATAAAATAACCCCTCCAAATGTAAGTATAAACTTCAATAGGGCATGCAACTACAGATAACAGATGCAGTGGAGAGATTTGACACATTGAGATAAATCAATCTGAACAAATTAATTAATCAGACATTTTTGTAAAGATTTGAAAATCAGGTGTGCAGAGACCTTATTACATATGAGTACTACTCTTGATAAAGTGTTACAGTTAGGATATTTTAACTAACCAGCAATTACTGCTCACCAATAAATATTCCTATTATTCATATTTTAAAATATAACAATTATGGCCACAACACACAGAATTATTGCTATTAGGCTACCTTTAATTATTTCATTAATTGCTATTGTTTCATTTAAGTTAGGTATACAACTCAACCTTGTTTTACCAGTTTAATTTCTACTGTAATTATAACTTCATTTTAGTTTACATTAACTTTTGAAATATAATTTGTGAAAAGGAAAATAAAGATTGCTTGCATGAACATGAAGTAAGTGCTTTGAAAAATACTTTAGAAAGATAAGTCACTTATAATGAAAGTATTTCTTGGATTACATGTGTCAATGTATAAATTTTACAAAATTTAACAACATGACTGTCATAAAAAATAAAAAATGAACATAAGCCACTATGTTATTTAACTTAAATAATGAGGCACTAGTAAGATAGTAAGGTAAGGCTGTTTCCTAGAATATTAAAAACAATTTTCTGTTAAAAAGATAAAATTAGGATAACTGCTAGGTTAGCTACAAAACTAAGTTAATATCCTAAAGGGCATCAAAAACATAAGTTTTTGTTAGAAATCTCAGATTATGATGTAGCTTTACAATATCTATATTATAATTAAACAATAAATAGCAAAATCAAAACATATTTTCCTAAAAAATAATGCTTGGGCAGTGCCTATTAAATGGTGCCCTAGTAGGACATTGGTAAAACATGCCACCTTAAATGTATTTTCAAATTTGGAATATATTTCCTTAAAATATGTAGGAAGCACATATTTACTATGGGAAGGACCACATAGTAAAACCATATTGTTTTGTACCAAATTTTAGAGTCTTGCTCCATTTTAAATAAACCAAACTCAAAATTTTAAATTCTGGTTTATATAAGAAAGACCACTTTTTGAAAACTTCTTTAAAATGAGGTGAAGAGATTAGCCAAAGAACATATATCCAGAGCCCATGGATACAGACAACAGAGTGGTGAAGGCCAGCAGACAGATGGTGGGGGCTGGATAGAGCTAGGCAAAGGCGGAGGGAATGGTGACCATCTGGAATAGTGTCAACAATAAAAAAAAAAAATTAAAACAGGAAAGATGTAGTGATAATAAATAAATACAATTTTCTTTAAAAGATCACATATTTAAACAAGAGGTAACTATCTGTACCAAAAGACTGGCAAATATATTCACTTCAAGTGGTATGGATTAAAGTAACTTATTTTTAAATATGGTTGCATTAATTTCATGATTCTGCATTGGTAACTGATAACCTACTTGTACAGACTACGAAGAGATTAGCAACCTTCCAATGTATTAGGATAATGAAGAGTTGGAAGAACTCAAGACATGTGACAAACATATTCTTTTCATTTTTTAATTATCTTGACCATTGAATAGTCATGTAGCTTTGGCAAGACAACAGGACCTTGCCATCAATTGGCTGTATGGATTTTAATGTCATTTTATTTGAATAGGAATCTAAGGACTCTTCCAGATTGAATATTCTGTAATCTTGAACTTCTAGGTTCTCCAGTGTGGATGAAGGTAGTAAAGAGGGTCTTTAAATAAAACTTAGCAATGTGTATTCAAAAGGACTAGGCCGTAAGCCCAAAACTCATTATTTGCATTTCACTTCCAATACTTCCTGGTTATTGATTTTTTGTAACACTTAGCATTTCTGAGCCTCAGGTTCCTTCTCCTTAAAATTGATAAAATAATTATATGCACTTTAGATATGTTTTGAAGATTATAAAAATGCATCTGAATAAATGCTAACTTTGGCAATAATTATTTAAATAGTTCAGTAATATTATTGATGAATTAAAAGAAGTAAATTATCATTATCAATTAATTCAGATCCTACTCTGGGAAAAAGTATAGTGTTTATATTTTTATAGATATTTTTCAACTCACATTTCTGAAATATACTGAGCATTTCTTAGGCATTTAAAGGTCTGGGCCAAGGATTCCTGAGAACACTAGATCCCACTCACTCTTGACTACTCAAGGATGATAATCCAGGACTTTTTCTTTCTCCACAACATTAGTTTTTCCCACTCTAGTGGATTTTTCTTGTGGCATATATAACTTACAGGAGAGGGAAATAGAAAACAAATAGAATCTTTAGATGGATTTTCAGGGGATCAGAATAATGAATTCTAACACTAGCAGAGGGTGAAATTGATAGGACATGAAGACCGATTAGATAGAAACAATGGATTGTGAAGGAGATGGTGGTCAAATGAATTATAAATAGTCCATCATTTTCCTAGCATGTCCATGAGTATAACCCTTCTTATGTGAAAAACATTATCGGCCAAGGTATTTTTATATTTTTTGAAGTATTTTAGTGTAACATTCTTAAATTATGGGAAAGGTATTTAGTTCAAATCTTTTCAAACTATTTCAAGTGACTCTACTGCTACCTACAAAACGTTTGTATTGCACACAATTCAAATACCCAAATTATATTTAAAAATAAACCTAGGTTTATTTCTATCTCACACTAACTGTACACATTTTCTCTAAAATTTCTCTGACAGACGGTCAGACTGTTTAAATGTTACAGGTGACACTCCTTTGTTTTAGTAAAACACAATCTTTTGGTTATAATATTCATCCATTGATTCACATTTTGGCTTCTGAGATGGAGCTATTGTCTTTACTAGTTGAAGTCCATCAGTGGTTTATGAAAGACAAAATCCCAACATTACCTTAGTTGCCTTTATTTTGTTTTGTTTAGTTTAGTTTTGTTTTGTTTGTTTTGTTAATCCTTGCCCAAGGATATTTTTTCCATTGACTTTTAGGGAAAGTAGAAGACAGAGGGAAAGATGGAGAGAAACATTGATGTAAAAGAAACACATGGATTGGTTGCCTCCTGCATGAGCCCAGACCAGGGCCCGGGGCCAGGGAGGAACCTGCAACCAAGGTACATGCCCTTGACCAGAATCCAACCTGGGACCCTTTGGTCCTCAGGCCAACGCTCCATCCACTGAGCCAAACCAGCTAGGGTTTAGTTGCCTTCTTTTGACAGACCAGGCTTATTTGCATGCATGTTATATAAGTTCATAGTCAGTATTGGAAATTAAGGCTAAAAGAAATCTTATTAATAAATCAGACCAGCTCTTCTGATAGAGAAAGACACTGAAACCCAGAAATGTGAACTACAAATCATGTAACTTTTAGAGCCAGAAGTTGCAACACTCAGCTCTAAAAAGAACACAGATATTTTTCTTCTCTCTCTCTCTCTTTTTTAATCCTTACCCAAGGATATGTTTTTATTTATTTTAGAGAAAGGGAGAGAGAGAGAAAGAGAGAGAGAGAGAGAGAGAGAGAGAGAGAAAGAGAGAGAGAGAAAGAGAGAGAGATGTTGATGTGAGAGAGAAACATTGATTGGTTGCCTCCTGCATGTGCCCTGACTGGGAATCGAACGGCAACCTCTTGGTGTATGGGATGACACTCCAACTAACGGAGCCATCTGGCCAGGGCTCCTGTCTTTTTAATGCTTATATTTACCTCTTCCTGCTATGTGCAAGGCCATTTAAAAGGGCTGTGGTTGATACACAGATGAAATAGAAAATATATCCTCAAGATTCCAATAGGAATTCAGATGACACTTCTAGCTTGTAGTGAATTGAAATTCTAAGGTGTTTTTTTTCCACATTTTTTTATCAAATTTATTCCAACTCCTGAATTTTATTTTTAACACTTCATACTTACTCATCTTAAATTTCACCATTTCATTTTTAATCATTATTTTACTTGCTGAGGTATATTGAAAATCTGATTCTGTCTTCCATCACAATTTATGACTCATTTGCCAAAATTAGATCAGTATATTTTGTTTTAATCAAGTCTATGATCAAAAACTTAACCTTGAAGAATACTGCCAAACCCTTTTACCAGAGGTTTCAAAGAATAATGGAATCAAATAAATTACATATTCAAATAGAAGCCAAACAAAACAAAGCTTTAACAAGAAAATGTATTATAATCAAGCAAGCTTCATTAATAATTTTTGCATTAGATTTATCTGGAGATATTCCAGAGTAAGAAAAACTCACATAAATATAAGTCAAAACACATGTTACCCATGGCTAATATTAGTAGAAAATTGGTAAAGCTTTTAAAGAATCAGAATGATACTAAGCATGAGCTACAGCTTTATATGGAAAATTATAACATTTAAACTAAGAACCATAAAAGAGAATAAAAACATTAATATATGTTTGTTAGTATATGAGATTCTCATTTCTAGACTCCCACACAGACATTTCAAGCCTCAAATTTCCTCTTTGGCTATTAACGGTAATTGACTTGTGTTAAGAAAAAGATGGTGAAGTATAACCAATATTCAAATCAATTCAGATAAACTATAATTTAATTATAGAAAATATAAGCCCCTCCATTTTCCCCCTTCTCTCAACCTCCACCTTTATTTTGCTTGTCTTGTTATTTCTAATAAAAATACATGAGACATTTTACCAAAGAAATCCATTTACATAGATAGATGTGATATTTGTCTTTCATTCAGAAGCAATGATTTTATTATTACTTTAAATTTTCCTTTTGAGGAAGTAAAATGTGTCTGTTTAAAAGTCTGTGATTATTCTTCAGAGTTTTCTGTCTAGATTCTCTCCTAAATACAAAAGGCACTGAAATAATAGTGTATTAAAGTGTCTCAAAAAGTAAGAAATCACTGTAAACCTTAAATAGAATGTTGCATTTTTGTGTTTAAAAGTACATGTTGGTGCTCTCCGTAGTATAATGAATACTGAGTGGTGTCGAGAGAGAAAATGCTGTCTATGAAAATGCAGCTGTAAATGTGCAACTGTCTACTTCCCTGGGGACAGGGACTACATAGGCCAGGTAAGTGCTGCATTGATTTCACTATCTATGCATCTCAAGGATTGATTTTACTACCTATGCATCTCCTGGGAGGTAACTGGCAAACTACCACATTTTTAAAAATCACATAGAAGTTTCCTCTGATCCATAGCTTCCTTATTTACAGACTTTTTTTCTCCAAAAACTGTCAAATTTCAGAGCAGAGCGACTGGAATTTAAGATACCCAAGGACAATTTTTATTTTTCCTTTTGGATAAAAACCAAACATTAAATTACTATTTTCTCTTCCAAATATATGTTAAAAGGCATGCTTTTTAGGGTACAGACCGCACTGTAACCATGTTTAAATGTATCTGGTACATTACACATTCCTATCCTTTTTTACTTTGACTATTGTAATGTCCCCAATTGATATTCCAACCCTCTGCACAACACAGGCAGATTATGTTACTAAAGATACAACTCTTGCATGAAGTGGTCTTTTGGTTTCCCATATATAATTCAAACTCTATGGCTCTTGTGGGCTGATCATACTTGTCTAATCTTTTCCCATTCTTCACCTCAAATTTTACTCCATACTGATATCATGTATAGTTACACATGCACACACATACATACAAAAAACATACAATTACACACATTGAAGGTTTGTGTATTTGTTCTTTAGTGGATTCTCTACTTTTATAGGGAGCTAACCTCAATGTCAGGCTATTTTTGATTTAGAATTTATATTTAACAGTAGACTCAGAAAGCTCTACTATTCTATATGAAGATCGGTTGATAAAATTCAATGGAGTTTAGAGAAGAAAGCTACTCAAATTGTTACATCAGTAGGACATGATATAAAAAACACTAAGAGCTGCAATATTTAATTAAAATGTTCAGTCTTGGTCATATGCATTATTTCCCCGCAAGAATACCCCTGCCAGGATACAATTCAGAATAGGAAAAGTGGAAAGATAAAGGAGTCTGCCTCCATTTGTAATGTTTATAGCTACTGTTTATCAATATGTTACTTTACTTTTGAAGCTAAGCTTTCTAATCTCTAAAATAGTTGTACTAACATATACCCTCTTGAGTTATAAAAATTAGTGCTGTTTAATATAAAGAACCATGTATAGTTCCTGACAAGCAGTAGATATTCAATAGATAGTTGATATGATTATTCACCATAACTTAAGAGTTGGATTTTATTGATGGCAGAATTCAGAAGATTAAAGTAGCATATAAAGAGATTTCCTTGAATGAATATGGTTTTAGATAACTTCTTTAAAAAATAAGTTAACATCTACACGAAAAGGATGTGACAAGTTCCAATAAACAAAGAGAATGTACTGGCCAGTGTGGCTCAGTTAGTTGGAGCATATAGTAAAGGGTGGCAGGTTCAATTCCCAGTCAGGGCACAGAAAAACTGTTCCATGTTTCTCTCTCACATAAATTTTTCTCTCTGTCTCTCTCTCTGTTTCTCTCTCTGTGTTTCTCTCTCCCCCTTTCCCTTCCTCTCTCGATCAAATCAATAAAATATATCCTCAGGTGAGGATTAAACATATAACAAAATAAACAAAGAAGATAAGTAATGAAAACATTGTTTTGCCTTGTACTGGGCTAAAATCTTGTTCCCACTATCATGTTGGTGATGAGTGAAAATGAAATAAAATTTAAATTTGATGAAAATATATCGTAGAATTATTCCTGGTTATATTACCAGATGAGACTAGATAAAATAACACTGAGCCCTGGCTGATGTGGCTCAGCTGGCTGGAGCATTATCCCAGACACCAAAAGGTTGTGGGTAGAATTCTCAGTCAGAGCACATACCAAGGTTGCAGGTTCAGTCCCCAGTTGGGGTGTGTTCTAGAGGTAACCAATTGATGTTTCTCCCTCACACCAATGTTTCTCTCTCTCTCTCTCTCTCTCTCTCTCTCTCTCTCCCTCCTTCCCTTCCTCTCTCTAAAATTAATAAATATATCTTTGGATGATGATTAAAAAAATAAAAAATAACATTGATTTATATGTGACTAAGACTAATTACAACTCTTTGCTTGAAAAGTATCCAGTAAGTGCAGTGCTAAAACACACCTTTATGTTTAAAAAGAATAGGTAGTAAAGTCCAAAGCTTAAGAAATTGCAGAATGACTTAGAGCTATGGGTAATATAACTTCAACATAAATATAAATAAATTTAAGATGGCCAATAAATAATTAATAATAATATAATAATAAATATCTAGACATGGGAATAAGAAAAATGTGATCAATAATCTGGAAGCAAAATCATGAATATAAACAGACTCAGAATACACACTTTGAAGTTAGCAGTTAAAGACTTCAAAATAACTATGATTAATATATTTTTAAGAAATAAGATAAAAGAATATGCAAACACTAAAATTTAACCATGCCTTGGGAAAGCTGAAAGACATTTCAAACGTTAAGTCAATTTCAAAACTGAAATGAAATGAATACATTCTCTGCACAAAACGATTTATTACAACACAAGAATAAAATCTAAATAGTTCGATATCTATTAAAAATATCGAATAATTTAAAACCTTCCCAGAAAGAAAGCTCCAGGCACAAATAGTTCAGTGCTTTATAGACTAATGAATTCTTCCAAACATTCATAGATGAAAAAAATTACCATTCTTACATAAAGGCCAAAAAGCCTGACACAAAAGAGTACACACTATAAAATTTTATGTATCTAAAGTTCAGGAACAAACAGCTATTCTATGGTGATACACTTGATGTGTATGCATCTACACATACATAAAAACACACACATTTAAAACCATGTCCACTGGAGCACGCACAAGATATGAGTGGTAACTGCAGAGCAAGGGATATGAGTATAATCTTGATGTGATTGGTGGAGCAAACCCACAGACACAGCATTTAGGAACTAGCTGTTACTGGAGACCACAGATTTTTAGTCACATATTTTTTAAAAATCATGTGGTTTTCTACTGCAGTGTTCAGCAGTCCATCTATAGGGGGATGGGGGACTAAGTTATACTGATCCAAAGCTAAATAGGCAAAGGTAGATGCTCTGAAAACTTAATGGATAACATAAACACGCTTATTAAAGTGGGAGGCTGAGCCAGAGAGGAAAAAAAGGGAAATCTTGAAGAATGAGGGGATCAATTGAGACAAGAAAAAGTCACCTTCAATGAGAAGAAAGTTCATAAACATGTTAGCAAGGTTTATGCATATTCTGTAGTGTGGATCCTACCTACTTCAGCAACTGCACCTCTAATGGCTCCCCGGCCTTAGTCCTGCTAAATGGCAAACTTGTCTTACTCAGGAGGACATGCCATCCCTCTCTGCCCATGTTTACATAGCCCACTCTTCATTGAAGGCAGCAATCCCTTCTAAAATGGTCCCTCTCCTGCAACATTTGCTCTCCTTTGCTAGGACAGAGTGGAACATATTATAAGCCTGCAGTGAATGAATGGTTGAATGAATACAAGTGTGCGTGTCTTTTCTCTTTCTCCTTCTCATTCCTCTTCTTCATTTTTGTGTAGGTGCTTCTTACTTCAAGTAACACAGTTAGTATTTAAACTGGCATTTACATTTTCATTAGTGGATACTTAATGAAACAAAAACATAAGAGAGAGAAAATGATTTCCAAAGCATTATTTCTATGCTTGAGAATGTATTTACATTTTAACTAGAGCTTACATAAAAGCCCAACTAGTATAGCATTAGACATTGTAGTTGCCACTCTCATTAAAAGAGTTATTAAGTTCCTAATTATGTGGGTTTATGTTCTGATTTCAGCAAAAACAAACCATTCTCCTCAAGGACTGGATAATCTAAAATGAACTAACCACACATGTGTACATTCATGCACATGTGGCTCTTTTTCATGCTGCTTCACCTTCCTGGATGCCTTTTCCCCCACTAAATGCTTAACTGAAACCCTATTCATAATTTTAAAAGTCATAGCTTTCCCCTACCTTCCTGTGATCTTCATTTTTCCCATTTTAACTTTTACAGATGTGTTTAAATTTCTAGAAACAACAGTATCTGACATAGAAATGAAGAGAAAAATATATATGGATGATTTTAATCATCTATATAATCTATGTAATAATATCAATAACAACTAGCAGTTTACAATGTGTAGTCATAGGTCTCATAAGAACCCTTAATTTACACCTCCATTTAAGAAATGATGAAACTGATTTAGGGAATGAATAATTTTCTGGTATAGGACACCCCTGAGGTCCAAACATGCTGTAAGTGGCAGGAATGTTCCATTACATCTCATTGTCCTTCTTGAATCCACGACTCCTTTAAATGTCTGTACATACTTGTTTGTGAAATTTCCTTAGGCATCTGTGATAGACTGGATAAGGGTCCTAATTACTGGAACTGGGCATATGAAAACTTACATGGTTAAAGGGACTTTCCAGCTGTGATTAAATTAAGGCCCTTGAGATGGGCAATTATCCTGGATTAGTAGAGGGCCCAATGCAATCGCAAGGGTCTTTATAAAATGGAAGCAACAGATCCAGCTTCAGAGAGAGTTACCCTTGCATTCTGTGAGTTGGCTAATTTATAAGTAAATTTCATGATTTCTACAAGTATATTCTTTCTCACAGCAAATTTTCCAATGTGACACAAAACATGTTTACTAATAAACCCAAATATCTTTAATTCCTCTGTAAAAAGAAGCCAAAGGTGGCTGAATTTTGCAGTTTTGGCTTCTGAAATTTCCATTTGCAACAGATCTACTATTCCTGTCTTGAAAATTCTTTATAGTGGCAGATGCCCTGATGGCTCTTAATAATCCAACTTGTGCCTACTTAGATTTTTATGTGCTGTTGTCAAAAAAGTTTGAATTTCTTGACTTAATTCATTTTCTCAAGATCCCAGCAGTTTATGCTGTGAATACACTTGAGGCTTTGTGAGTCCCCTAACGGCTGCTATCTTCTTTGTTCGATAGAGGGGTACCCATTATTTTCCTGTGAAAGAACCCTCCGAATTCAACCATACTTCCTGTTTCTGGCTTGTGCACAGATCTGGAGACCTGTCAGGATGACCAGAAGGCACCTACCTTGCTGGTGAGGTTGGCCGCAAACATAAATGTTTCGCCCAGAAAATCTCTCACACACCAATTTCCACCCAAAAGAAGTAGGACAAACAAACTGAAAGAGCTCAGAACGCAAAATGAGCGGAGCTCGTTCCTTGAGAAGCTTACCTGAGATCCCAAGGACAGGGAAGAGGCAGCCAACCAAAGGAACTCGGTGAGCACTTTCACGTGCATCTCGGAACAGTCCCTGGAATCGTCAGAGGCTGTTGTCTGGTCCCATTAAAGCCGCCAAAATTCTCAAATGACAAGAGGGAGCACAGAGCCTCACAAGTAGTACGCTGTACTAGACTAGAGGAATTTGGGGCCAGAGCCAGTTTTGTAGATTAGAAGTGACAACGCAGAAATAGGGTATGATTGGCTGCTGGGAGGTAGGCGATTTCTGATAGGGCCAGCAGGTCCTGTTGTAGGGTAAAACAACCTAAGTGATGAAAGTTAGTTTTCCCTGACAGGTGTTTCCCAGTAAATTCAGGCAGATTTCGGTTTAGGATTGTGAGTGGGCTGGGCCATTGTGGATCCTGGTAAACAAATTAACTTTATGAAGTCGCAGGTGTAGATCTTCTGATGATCCTCAGTGCTTAATCTCCAGCACCTGATTATTCATCCTAAGAAAATATTGTAGTGCAGTTGGGGTATACAGTATGTCCATATATGACATATGATTTTCGTTGAGATACAGAAATTTAAAAAAGCCAATGCATTATCAAAGTGTTTGGCAAATCGGTGTGATCATGTCACAACAGAAAGGAGGCTCAGCGTTTTAGGAAGTGTTCTTTCCAAAAGGTGCAGAGATTAGGTTTTTACTGACCCAGCCTGGTGATGCTTTGGAAGGCTCAAATATCGAGGGAGACCGCTGCAACTGGCCTTTCAAGGATTTAAAATCACATTTATTGACTTCATTGACATTGTGTTTCTGATGCCTCTTCTATTTTGAATATGTGGACTTGTGAGAGGATGGTTAGAAAGACACATTGTTAAATATTTCTGTATTTTGTAATACTACCAACAGATTTTGCCTGCTTTTCTAGGACAAGCTTTCTACCATGCAGAACAATTCCCATATCAAGGCCGATCATCTGTCCAGAGATGGCCATTAAACTCACAGACCAAACCTGAAACGCATTTGTGAGTTTTTAGCCACTCCTGAATAGCTTTCCCAGCCAGCTAAATCATTTTCTTCAATGGGTAATTGTTTCAATGTCCCCAGACATTAAAAGCTATTAAAGTCTAATGACCCAAGTCTTGTTTTTCCTATAAAGGTGGAAACTCTTTTGGATGCTCTAGCTTTTTCTTTATTAGTGTTTAACTGGTGACCAGTTTTATAAATTACAAAATTACATCTATGTATAGAGCACAAATAATAAATCAGTAAAGTAGTAGGTTTGGAAAAATTATATTTTGGGTTCACCATTGACTTTACCAAAAATGTTTTATACCCCAAATAGACATTTTCATGTATCATTGAAAGAAGTAAGGGTATCACCAGGTGCTATGAAACCCACATGCAGCAGTCCTATTTTTGTGGTTTGTTATGCTATTAAGATTTTTGGACAAACCAAAGATTTTTTGTTTTATTTCATAAAACACTTTGTCACAATCATGGAAAAGTGGTATTCACTGCATACCACATTTTTATGATTATCAAGTGATTACTTTCTTATATGAGTAAAAATATGGTGCAGACTTTCTTATATGCAATTTTTCCCCTCCATGGAACACTGTTGTTCATCCCGTGAAAAGGCAATATTACACATGGTACTTAGCCATTCAAAATTTAAAAGAAAACATAATAGGAAATTGGATGAATGAGAAAAACTACTTTGATAATTATAATTTTACTGGGAATCCATTTAAATGCTCTCTTTACTGTGGTTAACTTTAGATATTTTAACATTTCATGTACCTTCAGCTTAAATATTGTCCCAACTAAAGAGGAAACCCACTGGAGAGGTATGAAAAAAATAACCTTTTATTAATCAAAGTAGTAAATATGACAAGGGAGAAAAACAGATGCAAATACACGTCTGCATTTGTCTTAGGGAAAATAATCAGGAAAATATGCATATTCATTCATTCTTCTATTCATTCTTCTGGGTTAATCATTTAAATTCTAATTAACAAAATTATCAAGTTGATTCAAGACAGGAAACACTCTAGTTATATCCATTTTATTTTTATTAGCTTTAGTAGAGAAAAACAAACACCAAATCTGATGTTTAACTTGAATTGTAAGGTACATTTATAAAAAATAGTTATATCTAAATTTTTTGAGCATTTTCCAAATCTTACTAGGTTGTTTAATTTGAATGCTTATTACATTGCCTTACATTTCTGTAATACTTTTGCTTATTATTGTTTTGATGTTTGGAGGAAAGAGCATAAAGAATATTAGTTTTAGCCAAATTTATTTTTTTTCAATCACTTATCTTATTGTCATTTATTAACAAATATTTACTTTTTTTTTTTTACCATGTGGCAGTTATCACATTAAGGGTTGAGTTGATGAAATAGAAAATAAAATGCTGTCATTTAAAATTAGTGACAAATCCAGTATAGTAATAAATTAAAATAATTTCAATACCATGAAATATTTCAGTAATTCTAGACTAATTCAGTTTTTAGTTAGTAGTCAAAAACACTACTTTGAACAAGTTTGCAATTTCATATAACTGGTTCAGTTTGTCATAATCAGGAACTATCATTGAATGTGAAAACCCAAGTTTTAAATGGTGTCAAAAAGTCAGATTTGCTTGCAATACCACATTTGTTATAATAATGTGAAAATTTCTAACATATGGTACAGCTCCTAAATGTGTTAATATTAGGTTAACTATGAAAATGAATCCTAACAACTGCCATTTTTCAATGTATAAAAGTCTCATAGCAGGACCTGACAAAACAATACAAACTGAAGAATTCTGAAAAGGGAAGTTTCCCTTGTAACAATGACACAGCAGATGACCGCATATTTAATGGAGCTTAATATCCAGGTCCAATAGAAACAAATCACAAAGATTTCAGTGAAAATTCCCACCACGTCTTCATTAGACTGTGGTTTTGCTGGAATTTCTGAGTTGAAAATCATAGCTGTATGACATCAATTAAAATTAAGAGGATAAGTAGTTTGAAATGGCCTGGAAATCCCTAAATATTTAAGCATTTTGTTATTACCATCTCTTTAGGTCTATATTCTCTCTATATACAACATGTCCAGTGAGAAAACGTAGAACAATTAGACATGTATTTGACCCAACTTTCAGTTAAACAATACAGTAACAAAATGCTCTTATAAATACCATGCAATAAATACCTCTATCTGCTGATTCTACTAATTAGAAAACAAAGAGTTTATGGCTTACTGGAACACTATACAGCTATAAAAAGGAGGGAACTCTTATCCTTTGCAACAGCATGAATGGACCTGGGGGTTATAATGCCGAGCAAAATAAGCCAGTCAGAGAAAGGTAAATACCAATGATCTCACTTATATAAGGAATCAAATGAACAAAATAAACTGACAATAGAACCAGATACATGGATACATGATGCAGACTGACAGATGTCAGATCGGAGGTGGGTGGGCAAAGAGGTTAAAGGAGGTGAAGAGAATAGCCAAAGAACACATATGCCCAGCCCATGGACACAGACAACAATGTAGTGAGGACCAGAGGGTAGGGTCTGGGTAGAAAAGGGGGGTGGGTGGGAAATAGGGGACATATGTCATAATGTCAACAATAAAAGTAAAATATAATTTTTTAAAAAAGGAAATATTTCCAGGCTTCACACCACCAATATAATTATAGGAAGATATCAGTAAGTTAATTATAACCTAAACTGCATTTAAAAGAAATATTGTGAAAAAGACCGTAAAGTTCCTCTAAATAAATTTAGGTGACATATATCTCTCTTTGAAATTATCCATGCAAATTAGCAAATATCGTTCTAAAATTGCCCAAACAGTGTTGCTCAATGGTTGAGGATACACCTATGAACCAGGAGATCACGGTTTGATTCCCAGACAGAGCATATGCCTGAGTTTTGGCTCAATCCTCAGGAGGGGGTGTGCAAGGAGGCAGCTGATTGATGATTCTCTCTTATCATTGATGTTTCTATCTCTTTCTCCCTCTCCCTTTCTCTCTGAAAATCAATAAAACATATTTTAAAATATTAAAAATCAATTTAATTTCAACTTGATATTACAAGTAGTGTGCACACAAAATAATCTGAAATAAATTTTATCAAAAGATTAACAGGTGTTAAAGCTGAGTAAAGATTGATGGGTGGCTGTGATTTTTTGCTTCCTTTTCTCTTTTTCCAAATTTTCTACAATTTAAGACAAAAATGAATAAGCTGAAAGGATTTCTTTCTGAAAGTATCTAATTAATTAATTTTGGAACAATATTTCTAAAATCATATTTTTTGTAAAAGAATATTATAATGTAAAGGCTTTACATTGTTTTCCATATGTTATAACCTGAATGTTTGTGTCCTGAAATTCAAATGTTGAAATCCTGACCTAAGTGGAAGAATGGCTATGTTTAGAGATGGGAAGCTAAGGAATTAAGGCTAAATGAGATAAGGTACCTGATTCAATAGGATTAGTATCCTTGTAATAAGAGATACCAGAGAGGCACACTTGCTCAATATCTCTCTCTCTCTCTCTCTCTCTCTCTCTCTCTCTCTCTCTCCCCCATCTCCCCTCATGTACTGAGGAAAGGCCAAGTTGAGAAGGTGCTGTCTACAAACTAGGAAAAGAAAGCTCATGTCAGGAAGTGATTTTGCAGGCCCTTTCATATGGACTTCTAGCCTTCAGAACTGTGAGAAAATAAATTTCCATTGTTTAAGCCACCCAGTCTGTGGTATTTTGTTATGGCAGTTCAAGCAGACAGTTACATTATATATACACTAGAGGCCCGGTGCACAAAATTCGTGCACTGGGGAGGGGGGGTTGTCCCTCAGCCCAGCCTGCACCCTCTCCAATCTGTGACCCCTCGGACATCCCTCTCACAATCCGGGACTGCTGGCTCCCAACCTCTCGCCTGCCTGACTGCCTGCCTGCCTGATTGCCCCTCACCACTTCTGCCTGACAGCCTGATCACCCCGTAACCACTCCTCTACCAGTCTGATCGATGCCTAACTGCTCCCGTGCTGACCCAATAACCCCCAACTGCCCTCCCCTGCCAGCCCACTCGCCCCCAACTGCCCTCCCCTGCCAGCCTGGTTGCCCCCAACTGCCCTCCCCTGCCGGTGGGGTCGCCCACAACTGCCCTCCCCTGCCAGCCATCTTGTGGCTGTGGGCGCTGCCATCTTTGAGGGTGTGACAGTCAATTAGCATATCCCCTCCTTATTGGCTGTGGGTGTCAACATCTTTTAGGGTGTGACAGTCAATTAGCATATTCACTCCTTATTGACTGTGGGCACCGCCATCTTTGCAATGGTGTGAGGGTCAATTAGCATATTCCCTCTTTATTATATAGGATCATAGATCTTCATAATTGCTCATACCTCATTGCTATTTCAAACAGTTCTTCATTCATTTGCAAACAACTGTTTCACTGACGTGGGAGTTCCAACTTCCCAGCAGCATCCTTCCTAGTAATATGGAGAGACATGCTCCTTTAAAGGTTTTCAATAATGATAAATAGTTTGAGCCCCAGACAGTTTTGCTCAGTGGATACAGCGTCAGGGCCATGCAGGAGACAGACAGATGCTTCTCTCTGTCTTTCCCTCTATCTTCTACTCTCCCTAAAAAATAAAAAAATCAATGGAAATATATCCTCAGGTGAGGATTAACAACAACAACCAAAAATGAGTAGTTTGAGTCATTTTTCAGAAAATCACTGAAGTTACAGCTATTTCTCACAAAGACCCATCCATGATGGGGACATAAATACCTCTATCCATTCCCTAGGCATTCCATATTGTATATTTCAATGGGATTATATGTTTCTTTAGAAACAGTGTTCATTAGGATGCTCAGAATTTAAACTCAGTTCCTGCCTATATTCTAATCTATTGATTTACTAAATAACAAGAAGTCAATCTTAATGATTCTATGAGAGAATAAGTCAGATCCTCAGTTTACCCTCTAACTATGAAGAAAAGCTTACACAATCCTAATTTCAAGTTTCCTGGATTGGTTTTTGTGTAGCATTCAAGATATTAGTGTGATGGTGCCATGAACACCAGGAGACACCAATATTGAAAAAAAAATTGCAAATAACAAAAAGGATTCCAAAACATGTTTTAAATAAAACATTAGGTAAATGAGGTCATAATTAATACTGTGTACTAAAATGAAACCATACAAGAAATTGCATAAATATACATATTTGAGGTATGGCAAATAGCTATGTATAAGAGAGAGCAGAATTGTAGAGCAGAAAGGAACTTTGAGATCTTCAGGTAAAAGCACTAATTTACAGATGTGTTGGTCATTCCCATTTGTCCCTTCATATACCCCTCTCCAATCTTCTTTACCTTGTTCTGTGCTTCAAGAGGTTGTTCTCTATGGACAGCCACAAAAAAGACTCTTACCCTTTAGCTTGGTTATGTTTGAACAAAGAGTTTCTAGACAGAGGTCACAGGGTGGGAGGAGAAAGCTGTCAGGGTACGCATTCGCCCAGCTCCCTCCCTGCTGATGCAGCTGGTTGTCAGTGCAGGTGTTATTCCACCAAAGGCCACAAATCCCAAATAGCTACCGGCAGTTCTCCCCTCCCGCCCCTTCAAACCTATGGAGAGGTGCAACTTCCCACTATTGTTAACTCTAGGCTGACTCACCCTTCCCTGTTGGTTTCAATTAACTTCTAAAAATCCTGTATTAAACTCATGCCAATGCCCACTTTTTAGTACACTGTGTACTGGTGGTAAACGGGCTGATATGAAAGATGAAATCTCTAAGTCCTAGAAAGATAAAAGGGCAAAGACTAAATTACCTTGGGCACATTATCGTTTGTGTGTGGTCTTACAATGGCAAGGAGCTTTAGAATAGCTGTAATAAATGCTGCCCCAAAGTGATTGATCAAAAATAAAATTCAAAGTTTCTACTGTATGGTAAAACCAAGAGTGTTCATATTCATTCCATTTCATTAAAATATTAACCAAAAAACAAAAACAAAAACACCTCAAAAACTAGAAGCATTAGTCAATTCATCTGACAAGAAAGAGTCAAGAAGGCTCATATGTTGCTTTCCGTTGTGTACCCGACTTGTTTAACAGACCTGACCACAATGACAGGCTAGTGGAAGAGCCTAAACTTGTTCCACATTTGCACTCTGCAATTGGATCAAGGCTGGTAAAGCAGAGATGACAGGCTCAATGCTTTTGAGAAACTAAATTATGTCCCCACATTACATAGAGACAGGGGATTAAGAGAAGAGAAACTTGGAAAAGAGACATGAGGAATAAAATGAGTAGGGGGGTGAGTTAAAAAGCACTCAAAGCCTTTAATCACCATAACATTTTTAGGTTCAAGACCTCTTGTTTGATCGCTTCTCAAAGAACGTGAATTTCAGTTCACAGATTCCTGGTGAAGAGTGAGAGCCTGGGAAACTGTGATACTCACAGAAGTGAAACCACAATAGTTACCAGGTCTCCTGTGTTCAATGAGAAATGGAAAAAACAAGAACACATTGGCTGCCTTAATTTCCCTGCATCATTGTCAAAAGACACAACATCAACCTGTGCACAGCAATTTGAGCCCTTTCTTGCAGCATGCCTGTTAACTGTGTTTTAGCTAAAAGTTAGCAATAACTTGATACCAAAAAAGCTCAAATATTAAACCAAATTTCTGAACAAATAACAATGTCATTTTATAAACTCTCATCAGCAGCAAAGCAGAATATTTCCATTTTTTAAATCAATTCAAGTTATTTCCATAAGGACAAATCACACACAGTATTTATATTCACCAACATTTATGTAAATTGTAAGATGATTTACTGAAACAAATTCTCTAAATCCCATTATATATTTTGCTTTCTTTGAGATATAAAGATAATAAAACCCAGTTTGTTTTATCCCTATTGGAGTTTCATGTTTCTGTATGAAGATTTTTATGTGAGTACTCACTCAGATCATTTCAGTTTTGTAACTATGCAATAGTTAATTAAAGTAAACATCAGGAAAAATGTCATGTTTTGGTAAAAAGAAGAGTCAAGACTGCTAAAATGTTGGGGTAAGTTGGGTATTTTCTTTTCCTTTCCCTAAATGAAGAACTCAAGGAAGAATGGGCTATCAGATTACTGTTCAGAAAGTCAGAGTAAAGTCCAGGGGCCTAGAGTTGTTTAATCCATGCCAGATGTGAAGACTAATAGTAGAAATAAAGACAAAGGAATTTTGACTCATGTCAAAAAGGAAACATTTTTCTTTGCTTTTATGTTGGTGCAAAACATAATACAGACTTAAACTTTACAAGGAAAATTCAATTTTATCACACTAGCAATCACATAACTTAATAATATATGTACAATCCAAACCAAGACTATTTTCATAGGTTAAAAGATCAGACTCCTAGAAAAATAAATCTATTTTTAATGATCACAGATTATCATTTTGCTTGCTTTAAATCACAGATGTTTGCATTTTAAAAGTTTATTTTAGATTTTTAGATATTCAAAATTCACTCCTCTAGACCAGTGGTCGGCAAACTGCGGCTCGCGAGCCACATGTGGCTCTTTGGCCCCTTGAGTGTGGCTCTTCCACAAAATACCACGTGTGGGCGTGCACGTACAGTGCGATTGAAACTTCGTGGCCCATGCACAGAAGTCAGTATTTTGTGGAAGAGCCACACTCAAGGGGCCAAAGAGCCGCATGTGGCTCGCAAGCCGCTGTTTGCTGACCACTGCTCTAGACTATATGGTCACTCCTCGAATTTCTTTTCCATTGGAAGAGAAACTGCTTTATAAACCATTAGTATCCAATTGTGTTCTCAAATCATTTTTCACCTTAGTATTTCTATTCAGTTCCAAGGTCCTCATCAAACTCTAGCAGATCTTAAAATCTTTGGATAAAATTTTCTTTTTTTTTCATGCATTGACTTAATCAGTGATAGAGGAAAATTTGAAAAAAATAATGTAGAAAATCATAAAATGAATTATTAAATGCATATTGATATTCATTTATCTCTTCATATTTTCACTGTACTTGAGTTTAATATTCACACACTGCTGTCCTTAGAATCTTTGTTGGAAAATATATCCCCCTGCCCACCTCCAGACACATACCTTTTCTCTCCTTCAGAAGTCCCTGTGGGACCCATGTCTGGTGAATTCATGTCCTGCAGCACCTGCCTCCTCTAACCTGCAGGTAGATGGGCAGTGCTAGCATCCCAATTGTTCCATGCATTGAAGCCTGTGGCAATTAAAAATTATCCACTTTACAGCTGGACTATGTTTTAAATGGGGTTTTGAAAACTATTCTAAAACTAGGAGACCTATAACTGCTCAGATGATAAGTAACATCTAATACCAAACAGTAAATAAACAAACTTCTGTTTATATAGTAAGACAGGATAAAACAGAATCTATATTTTAAAAGATGCTGCTTTCATAATTGCCAAAACTTGAAAGTAAGATATCTTTCAGGAGATGAATGGATAAATATCCAGACAATAGAATATTACTGAGCACTAAAAAATGAGCTATTATGCCACGAAAATATATAGAGAAAGCTTAGATGCATACTAGTAAGTGAAAGAAGCCAGTCTGAATAAGTTATATGTTGTAGTGTTTCAACTATGGGGCATGCTGGAAAAGGCAAAAATATGTATACAATAAAACATCAGTGGCTACCAGAAATTGGGTGGGTTGGGGGTAAAGGGATGAATGAGCAGAGCCAGAGGATTTTAGGTCAGTGGAAATACTATCTACACTAATAAAAGAGAAACATGGTAATTAGCGTACGACCGCTACCCTTTTCATTGGCTAATCAGTGAGTATATGCAAATTAACTGTCAGCCAAGATGGCGGCAGGCAGCCAGGCAGCTGAGAACAGGATGCTTGGTTGCCCCAGCGATAGAGGAAACCAAGGTTCCCGCCTGCAGCTGCAGGGCTCTGAGCTCCTGAAGCAACAGCTCCAAAAGATACAATGTTTCAATTATAGAAGCTAAAAGATGGCGGTTAATCTGCATACTCAGGCTCCAAGCGGTAGAGCGAAGCCAAACAGCCCT
>NW_005353634.1:113463-123639 GCF_000412655.1 Myotis brandtii
GTGACAGTGGTGGTGCCCCAACCCCCCTGATGGGCCCTGCTCTGTGCGTGACAGGGGGTGGCGCCACAACCTCCCCATCGACCCTGCCTTGAGTGTGACAGGGGGCGGTGCCCCAACCCCCCAATCGGCCCTACCCTGAGCGTGACTGAGGGTCGCATCGCAACCTCCCGATCCCCCCTGCTCTGTGCATGACAGGGGGCAGTGCCCAACCCCCTGATTGGCCCTGCTCTGTGCGTGACAGGGGGTGGCGCCGCAACCTCCCCATCGACCCTGCCTTGAGTGTGACAGGGGGCGGTGCCCCAACCCCCCAATCGGCCCTACCCTGAGCGTGACTGAGGGTGGCATCGCAACCTCCCGATCCGCCCTGCTCTGTGCATGACAGGGGGCGGTGCCCCAACTCCCCAATCGGCCCTGCTCTGAGCCTGACCAGGGGCTGCACTTAGGGATTGGGCGTGCCCTCTGCCACCCGGGAGCAGGCCTAAGCCAGCAGGTCGTTATCTCCCGAGGGGTCCCAGACTGCGAGAGGGCACAGGCCGGGCTGGGGGACCCCTCTCCCCCCACCCCCCGATGCACAAATTTTTGTGCACCGGGCCTCTAGTAATATTATAATGATGGATTGATGTCATTATACTTTTGTCCAAACCCATATATGTAGAACACCAGTGAATCATAAGATAAACTACTGATTTACAATGTGTCAATGTAGGTTCATCCTGGATAAAAAATAACACACACACACACACACACACATTGGTGGGGATGTTGATAATACTAGAGGTTATGCATGGGTGGGGTATATGTGAAATCTCTGTACCTTCCTCTCAATTCTGCTATCAACCAAAAATGACTCTCAAAATAAAGTATTTAAAACATGATGTCTTTTTTTAAAATATGCGGGTGAGAATTTTCCTTTAAATTGAAGATAGAGTTGAAGGTGAGTTGACTTAAGAGCTTGAGGTGATTTGTAAGAATAACTATTTTTACTATTTAATGAAAGTAAAATGGTCATCCATTTCAATGCCTTTCCAGTTCCAAGAAAAAAGGCATAGGCACTAGAGGAAGAATTACCCAACTCAGCATTCATGGATGGGTTATTACACTTAAAAACTGGCCACCTAAGGAGAAAGCATCCTGACTAATATCTGAGTGTTTTGAGGATTTGGTGAAGATTGATTAGAAGAACTCAGGGAAGAAACTCAACTAAAACATAAGAAGTTGTTGCCATAGAATTAAAAAAACAACAACTACCCAATGACACCATGTGGGCAGAGGTTCAACCAGGGGCAATTTTTTCTCCCCTGGGGTACACTTGGCAATGTCTAGAGATATTTTAGATTGTTGTAACTAGAGCAGCAAGCGAGGGGGAGAACTACTTGCATGTGGTGGTTAGAGGCCAGGGATGCTGCTAAACATCCGACAAAGGACAGGACAGCTCTCCACCTTCCACCCCAGTCCAAAATGTTAATAGTGCCTGAGTTGAAAACCCTGCCATAGAGGAATGAAAAATCACTGTATAATCAGAGAACAGCAGTGCATGACAAGGTCAAGATCAGGACTTGAGGGGCAATTCACAGTTAGCAGGAAATGTAGGAGGAAATGTAGTGAGCAGCTGAGGGAAAAAACCAAGGGGTAACCTCATTGTGGCACAAAAGGAAATAAGAGATCTTAAGATCACTGTACTAGTATATGTTACAGGTTTGTTTGTTTTGTGTGTATGTGTTTTGTTTTTTTGTTTGTTTTTTTTTGTTGTTGTTTTTTTTTGAGCCCATCTATTCATCAAAAATTTCCCTGGTTTCTTGATAAATGTTCAAGTGGTATAAAGGTAAAAACCTCATCACAAAACCAATTATTCCAGGCATGACTTTAAACCAAATGTTAAAATATAACCAAACCCTAAATTTATCTGGGAATAAAGAAAGAAAATAGAATCTAGTGTCACTGGGTATTTTTTTTCCACCTTCTGTCTTCTCCAAAACTATTGCTTTATTTTTTTCTGAAAGACTAAGAAAACTATATTATCTTGTTCAAACTTCACCATCCGTGAATCATGAACCATGTTAGCCAGTGTATCACATCAAAGACATAGTTACTATATTACACTTCAGCAGAGACACAGAACATGACAGATTGTTGACAGTGAGTTGAGAAGCAATTTTGTCACAAGCAAAATAATTTTTCTTGTAAAAGTCAAGAGACAAACATCATAATGTCAGCTCTTCTTAGAAAGCTATACATTGATTCATAGAAACTCTTACAAATTTATGAGTAAAGAAAATCAAGATAACATGAGAGAGGAGGCAAGAGTAGCTAAGCATTATGTTAATGTAAACATAACAAAATGAATAATGGAGCCAAATAAGCAAGTACAGAGAGCAAAGCACCTATACCTGGTATTTAAATTTTAACAAAACATTATATTTTATGTTTTGGTCCACTAGTGATTATAATTACTGAGTGAGCAGAAGATTGTGATTTGGGGAAAGTAGTATTTTTCAGTGCTTGAGATCACACCAACACACCATTAGACTAATGTATAAAGGCAATTCTGTGCTCTCAAATGCTCATTAACAATGATGTCAACATTTCTGGATCCCTAATGCTACTGCATTATTTTCCACTCTTCTTAATCAGCAGGAATTTTTCCCTCACTACTTTCAACCATGACTCTTGAGGCATAAAAAACAGAAAGCTTTTGAGCCCCAAATAGGACTCCATCTGTATTCCTGGTTTCGTATTCCTGGCTGAGAGTGAAATTAAAGTCAAGAATTTTTACAAGAAAGAATCACTTTGGTGGCCAGTATTTTATGTATACATTAGTGGCTAATCAATGCTATTGTCTTCAGCTCCATTAATTTTTAATAGACTAAGATTAAGGACTGAATATTTCTCCATAGTAAATAATCAATACAATTAAGTTTCAAACTAGGGGTCAAACATAATGATGAAGGAATAAAAACTATGCTTTTGGCATGCTGTAGAATCACAAGATTTACTGTAATATGTGTAAATCATGAAATGTTTGATTTACATCAGACATGCTAACAGCTTTGTTTATTTGTAAAACACAATGTGTAGAGAATGTACCAATTTTCTTTTTTTAAGTTTGAGTCAAATACTGACCTCCCAAATGATACTGGTAGAGAATATAATAAATATTCGAGATAAAGATAAGCTTTTAGAAAAAAAAAAGAGGTAATAGAGTAAAATATATTAATTTGTCCCACAAAATAGTGAAACTTTGGTCAAACCTTACACTTAACTAATTAAATTTTATCCTTTTATGACTGAATGTGAAATCCACCTTATTAAAACCATATTTATTTGAGACAGTATTTTCCCATTTTACAAGTTATTGGGATAATGTATTCCCAAACACTAATGAAAAAAATATACTAGCAACAAGGGATGTAGCCACAAATAAAGCATTACCTATGTCCCAGAAGGCAGAAGGATCATGATATTCATACTTGTCTCCCTAGTTCCTCATGTACCACAGGGCTGAGGGATAGTTGCTCAACTGGATATTATATTGCTGAAGGTTTACATTAGAGCTGAGTCAGCCTCTGACTTCCACATCCTTTCATTAGTCAAAGCACCAGGTCATTGATGATGATAATGATAAGGCTATTAACTCTGCACACACAATACATGGGGAGTGGACATGTGGTCCAAGCTCTGGCTAAATGGTTTTCATTTATTATCTGATGAAATTTTCACAATAAGATCAAGAAATAGGAGCTATTGATATTTCCAGAGGAGATGATAGAACTTAAGAAGATGGGGTTAATTAAGTCCACAGAAAAAGAATCCTAGAAGCCTGGTTCTAGACTCCTAGTTGTAATTACTCTGCTAAAGTCTTTTTTCCATGATGAAGTTAATCTGGGTATTCTGGAGATAACTGGTCAAATTTCTTCTCAAGAGCTCTAAAAAATACTCAAACCGATAATAATCTCTAAATAGAATTATATGACATTGCCAAATTTTCTATTGCATTTAATTATCCTGAGAACCATATGCAAAGATAAATTATACATATTGCAATGAAAGAATATATAAGATTTCCAAGCCTCTTGTATCACAGTGATTCTTGGACCAGCAACATCACCAGACAAGTTTTTAGCAAATTTCAGTCACCACCACCACCACTGAATCACAAACTATGAAAATGTGTCCATACAAAGTGTTTTAACAAGTCCTGTAAGCAACTGAAATAAATGCTAAAGTTCAAGAACCACTGCTAGGAACAATCTTAGCTGGCTTCAAAATCAGGGAAAACAAAAGCAGTTTGAATGGGGTGAGAGGGTGATATATTATGAAAATAGGAAAATTGATTGAAATAACCTATACAGAATGGTTACTGTTCTCTTCCAACTACTTAAAATATATTCTGATACTTATACATTTTCCTTAGCTGGAGATTTGAAGACTTTTTTCTTTTTTCCTGGAGATTTAAACAGGTCCAAAGAAAATTCCTACAAATGTGAACTTTAAAATGCTGGGGCAGAGGTCAATGGGGGAAAAAAGGAGACTCATGTAATACTTTAAACAATAAAGAATTTATGGGGGGGATAAGAACACATTTGTAATATCTTATTCAATAAAGGGAAAAATATTTAAAAAAAACAATAAAGAATTTAAAAGAATAATAATAAAATAAAAATAAATAAAATGGCCTTTATATTGAAATAAGCAATTCCTCATTTACCCCACAGTGAGGACCATGAGTCAACAAATCCTGCAAATCATCACAAAGGTTTCAATTGGCTTTTTATGCTTCACTCTAAAATTTGTACAATCCAAACTATAAGCTAAAGGTAAGTAATAAAGGCATTCATTTTCAGACATTCAAAGTCTCAAAAAACTCTACTAAAAGAAGGGAGTAAACCAAAGGAAGAGGAAGACAGGGACCCATTGAGTAGAGCTTCCAATAAGAGCAGTGAAAAGATATTCCGTGAGTATATTGATGCAGAAGACCTAGCAAGTAATTTCCAGATTCTTTCACCCAAGGAGAAAGACTATAGCTGAAAATTCTCCAAGGACAAAATGGGATTAATAGATTATCTGATGTATTTTAATATGTAGAAAGTGGCAATAAAAGAAGTTTTATAGTACTTTTGAATAATTGGATATCAAACTAGAAATGGGGTGGGAAATGGCTCCAGAAAAATCTTACCTAATAATAGACAAACATGCAAATTGACCGTACCTTCACTATGCCCACCAGCCAATCAGATGAGTATGCAAATTAACCAAACAAAGATAGCAGTTAATTTGCATATGTAGGCGCCCAGCGGCAATCAGAGCCTGCAATTAGAGCTGAGGGGTCCCCTGCCCAGGCCTAATGCCTTGAGGAGTTAGGCCTGGGCAGGGGCAGAGCCGGTGATGGTGAGGAGCAGGGATAGAGCCAGCCATGGCAGGGAGCAGGGGTGGAGCCAGCAATCGCGGGGATCTGGGGGTCCCCTGCCCAGGCATAATGACTCGGCCATAGGCGTTAGGCCTGGGCAGGGGCAGAGCTGGCGATCACGGGGAGCAGGGGCGGAGCCGGTGATGGTAGGGAGCAGGGGTGGAGTCTGTAATCGCGGGGAGCTGGGGGTCCCCAGCCCAGGCCTAACGCCTTGGCCAGAGGTGTGAGGGTTGGGCAGAGGTGAAGCCAGCAATCGTGGGGAGCAGGGGCGGAGACACATGGGAAAAATTCAAGACATTTAAAAAGACAGAGACCAAGGAAGCAAGATACAATGGGATAAGAAAAATGTAGAATTAGACCTAAGTGCATATAAAATTTAGTCTATAATAAAAATGATAAACCAATGGTGGGAAGTGGACAAATCACTAAGGAAATGATGGACATTTAAATAAATTAACATAGGGCAACTGAAGAACTATTTGGAGAATAAAAAATAAAATTGGATCAATACTTCAGACCATCACTTGTTTTAAAAGAAAAACATTTTTTTAAAAATGATAACCCTGAAAAAATACAGATGTATTGCTTTTTAACCAAGGAGCACGGAAATCTATAATAATAAAAGTGTAATATGATAATTAGACTGAATGCTTTTCCAGATGACCTTCTGGATGAATCCGGGGCTGCAAAGGCTGAGGCAAGCCACCGTGACTGCGAGGGCCAAGCCCCTTGCACGAATTTTGTGCATTGACCCTCTAATCTAATTATAAAGAAAAATCCAGAAGCAATAAATGAAAGAGTTAAAAAGTCAACTTTGTGAAATCAAAACACTTCTGTTTAAAATCATACAATCATAGTCAAAGTCAATAGGGAAACAACAAATTATAAGAAAATCACCCATTTACACTGAGTGGCCATATTATTATGACCACCTGACGTTTGTAGGCAAATTAGCCATACACTGCAACGTATGGGATATGGAAACCGAAGGCCTGTTCGAACACCTTTGCTGTCTGCAGTTACCAAGATAAAACGTCTCCAATTCGCACAGGAACACAAGGATTGGACAGTCAAGCATTGGAAAAAAGTCATGTGGTCCGATGAACCATGCAGTTGCATCACCCAGATGGCAGAGTGAGAATTTGGCAGAAAGACCATGAAAGCATGCACCCCACATGCATGAGTACAACCCTTCAAGCTGGTGGGGGCAGTGTTATGGTTTTGGGCATGTTTTCCTGGCATGATTTGGGCCCTTGAATTCGTGTGGAACAACGTCTGAATAGCACAACATACCTAAGTATCGTTGCTGATCAAGTTCATCCTATCATGTTGACGGCGTATCCCAATGGAGATGGCTTCTTCCAACAAGACAATGCGCCATGCCATGGTGCTCGTATTGTGCGGGAGTGGTTTCAAGAACATGAGGGACACTTTACTTTGCTTAGGTGGCCCCCACAATCACCAGATCTCAATCCAATTGAGCATCTGTGGGACAAAGTTAAAAGAGCCATCAGCCAGCTGGTTCCACAACCATCAAATCTCACAGAACTGGACAGTGCTATTCATCAGGCATGGTGTCAGATTCCTCGCATCACCTTTCAACATCTCGTGGAGTCAATGCCAAGAAGAATCGCTGCAGTACTGAAGGCAAAAGGTGGCCCAACGAAGTACTGATGGGGTGGTCACAATAATCTGGCCACTCACGTTCAAATATATCCCACGTTCAAAGGCTGTTAAATCACATTGTTTACCCATATCTTCAGAAAAAAATCACTTCTACTGTCGTGGTAAACAACCTGCTTCCCTATTTATAATGGTCTGGCCCTCTAGCAACTTTAGCGCGAAATTATAGCTAATTTGCCTACAAACGTCAGGTGGTCACAATAATCTGGTATATATATATATTTTTTTTTCTCTCAAAAATTGAAACCAAAACTGAGATATTTCCAAAAATATAGTTTAAAAAAGAGGAATTGCAAATGACTCTTAAGCAGATTAAAGACATTCAATCTCACTAAGAGTAAATTAAATTAACTCATGCAAAAGATGCATCATTTCTCACCTAAATGACTGGCAAAATTCCAAAGCTTGACAATGTACCCTATTGATGAGACTGGGAAAACACAAAAGATGTCAGATGATTATATCTGAGAATGTAAAATAGCATGATTTCTGAAGAGGGTAATTTGGCCGTTTCAAATAAAATTAAAGATGCACTTATTAGTTGACCGTCCTGGACTGTAACCTGAAAATATACATTTATAATTATGAGAATACATATGCCTGCATTGACTTGTAAAAGCATTATTATATCAACAGATAAGTGAATTAACTGTGACAATTGGCCTAAAAGCCAGGTGGCTAAAATCATGGAAAATCGTTCACCTGTCCTATTGAATGAAGCACAGAACAAATGGAGAATTAGACAGGTTTGCAGTCCCTGATTATAAATCCCAAATCCCAGGTCTGTCTGCCCTGATATAAAAGGAATAGTAGTTATGTTAATGGACTCTTCCATACAGTTCCAAATGATTCAATTACACAGTTACCTTCTTAAAAATGCAGAAATACTGGCACCTGACCTTTTTCTTCCTTCCTGTTCCTCCTCTTTCCATTCCTACATTTCCCCAGTTGGAAGACTCTTTCTGCCTCATCAAAGTATGTCTAAATGATCCCTCATATTAGTTTAATTTAATTTCCAAAATGTTACTTGCATTGCACTCACTTTGAAAAACACTGTGGCAAGTAGTAAAACTCTCCTAAAGGGGAGCAGAGAACTTCCTGTATCCAGTGTAAGAATAGCAAGGCCAAATGGACAGAGATAGCAGACAGGTAGGGCCTATTGTTTGCCTTTTCTGTTTTCCAGAAGGAGTAATCAATGATTGATTGCTAAGGTAATGATCTATTTCTTGTAACTACTACAAAAGTTACCATGGTAACTTTTATCCCAGAATAATTGAGCTGTTATCTGAAAAACTTTGTTTCCTATAAATGTGGAAAGAGTAGGATTTGCAGTTTTATCTAAATATTCTGTGTGACTTTTAAATGAAGAGGTATCAGAAATTGTGACATCATTCAATATATTAGCAGATATACTTTCATGATCATAATCCTCATTATGTGAGAAAAAACATATTTTAGTAAAGTGAGGTTGGTACATTGTACTGTTAAAATAGATTGATATAATATATCCTTATATTTTGTATTGAGATATGTCAGAGCTTAAAACTGACAGGCTGGTAAACAGATAAACTCCTTCCTGGTATAAACTATGTGATCCATGATTATGCTCAGGTGTCATTATTGTTACCAAATGTACCCTCTGTTGTGCCTTATATCATGTGGACTAAAAAAAGGGTTTATAAAAAGTAACCCCACAGGATTATGATCATAAATTCCTAACTGGGCAGGTCATGGTGTATAGTTATGCCCTAGGCCAGTGGCTGGCAAACTCATTAGTCAACAGAGCCAAATATCAACAGTACAAAGATTGAAATTTCTTTTGAGAGCCAAATTTTTTAAACTTAAACTACATAGGTAGGTACATTGTTATTAACTTAATTAGGGTACTCCTAAGGCTTAGGAAGAGCCACACTCAAGGGACCAGAGAGCCCCATGTGGCTCGCGAGCCGCAGTTTGCCGACCATGACAGGCATATAACTTCTTTAGTATAAGGTTTACCCTTGCCTTAAGCTGTATCCATGTGTCTGTGCATCTAGGTTAACTAACATCTGAAATAAACCTTCAAGAGAGCAAATAATCTTAACTATTCTATAATCAATCCCTGCTTTGCTTTTCCCCACCTCCACGCAATCTTCCTTATGTTCCCACCTTAATATTAAATGCGTAAAAGAAACTGCAAAATTATTATTCTCTGGAGAATTTGAGATTTTTCTCTCCACAGTATGTCATCAGTTTGGCTCAAATAAACTCACAAAAATTCTCTACAGGTGTGAATGTTTCTTAATGTCCACAAGCAGTAATGGTGAGGCCTGAATTACTGACTAGATTTTATTACCCTCATATTATTGCCATGCAAAAAAATATATTTGAACTCTATTAATAATGGTAATCTAGTCACTGAAAGAAAATACAACTACTTTTCATGGGCTTTTTATTGAGCCAGTTTGACAGGGCAATACATTTAATTCTTATTAATTCAGTGGAATGGATGACACAGCAAGATAGCCAATAGGGGCTTGTTTTGTTGTTGTGAGACTACATTATCAATGTGCCTGAGGGTGAGTGTATGTTTTTGTAACTTTTTTATTCATAAAGGATAAACCTATTTTTAAACAGCACATTCGTGACATTTTCAAAAAGTATCCACAATATAATTTTCTTTAAACTCCAGACACCAATTCAGATGAAGTATCCCTAAATAGTTCTAATTATTAAAAAAGCACAGTAAATACATTATTTTCACTATGTCTCTAGCCTTCTTGGTACTTTAGTATTTATATTGTACTTTTTTCAGTTAGACACTTTATTCAGGGCAATTTTGTTTTCTAAGTTTATATTTATAGTTTTATTATATTATGATGAGGAAATGTTTGCAACAGTACTTCTTCAAATAAAATAGAATATTCAAGAAGTCTGGAAACATCCAATCAAAAAATGGGCAAAGGACCTAAATAGACACTTTTCGAAAGAGGACATACAGAAGGCACAGAGACATGAAAACATGCTCAAAGTCACTAATCATCCAAGAGATGAAAATCAAAACAATGAGATACCATCTCACACCTGTCAGAATGGTTATCATCAACAAA